>NC_079213.1:99923063-99985563 GCF_029633865.1 Lampris incognitus | reverse complement strand
TCTCTCTCTCTCTCTCTCTCTCTCACTCTCTCTCTCACACGCGTACTCTCTCTCTTGCTCTCTCTCTCTCACTCTCTCTCTCTCTCTGTCTCTCTCTCACTCTCTCTCTCACACGCGTACTCTCTCTCTTGCTCTCTCTCTCTCACTCTCTCTCTCACACACGTACTCTCTCTCTTGCTCTCTCTCTCTCTCTCTCTCTCTCTCTCTCTCTCTCTCTCTCTCTCTCTCTCTCTCTCACTCTCTCTCTCACACGCGTACTCTCTCTCTTGCTCTCTCTCTCTCACTCTCTTGCTCTCTCTCTCACACACGTACTCTCTCTCTTGCTCTCTCTCTCTCTCTCTCCTCTCTCTCTCTCTCTCCTCTCTCTCTCTCTCTCTCTCTCTCTCTCTCTCTCTCACACACGTACTCTCTCTCTCTCTCTCTCTCTCTCTCTCTCTCTCTCCTCACTCTCTCTCTCACACGCGTACTCTCTCTCTTGCTCTCTCTCTCTCACTCTCTCTCTCACACACGTACTCTCTCTTGCTCTCTCTCTCTCACTCTCTCTCTCACACACGTACTCTCTCTCTTGCTCTCTCTCTCTCTCTCTCTCTCTCTCTCTCTCTCACTCTCTCTCTCACACGCATACTCTCTCTCTTGCTCTCTCTCTCTCACTCTCTCTCTCTCTCTGTCTCTCTCTCACTCTCTCTCTCACACGCGTACTCTCTCTCTTGCTCTCTCTCTCACTCTCTCTCTCACACACGTACTCTCTCTCTTGCTCTCCCTCTCTCTCCTCTCTCTCTCCCCCCCCCCTCCCTCCTCCCCTCCCCTCACTCTCTCTCTCACACGCGTACTCTCTCTCTTGCTCTCTCTCTCTCACTCTCTCTCTCTCTCTGTCTCTCACACACGTACTCTCTCTCTCTCTCTCACATGCACACCCACACAACCACACACACACACAGGGTGGTTGGCTGTATGCTCTGAAGATGCAATGTCACAGATTACTGCGGCTCCTTGGTCTGGCTGGTAACGACGTCATGCCTGGGTCTGCTCCCACAGGTCCATGTTGTTGGCAGCTGGCCAACAACATGGATCTTACATCTGCACGCGTGTGCACGCAAACATGTTTACTTTTTGGGGACATTACATAGACTTACATTCATTCCCTAGCCCTTAACCATAACCTTAAACATCAGAACTACATGCCTAACCTTAACCCTGAACCCTAACTCTAACTCTAACCCAACCTAACCTTAACCCTTAACCTTTAACCTTAACCCAAAACTAACCTTAACCCTTAACCCTAACCTACCTAAACTTAACCTTTAACCTTAACCCAAACCTAACCCTAACCTTAACCCTTAACCCTAACCTACCTAACCTTAACCCTTAACCTTAACCTACCCCAACCCTTAACCCTAACCCTAACCATAACCTACCTAACCTTAACCCTTAACGTTAACCCAAACCTAACCCTAACCTTAACCCTAACCCAACCGTACCCCTAACCTTAACCCTAACTTACCTAACCTTAACCCTTAACCTTTAACCTTAACCTAAACATACCCCTAACCCTAACCCTAACCTTAACCCTTAACCCTAACCTACCTAACCCTAACCCTAACCCTAACCCCACAGACCAAACCACATTTATTAGATCCCGAGGATAGGACAACTCTCCCACAAAAAGATACCCATTAAGACCACAACTAGGGACAATGGTTGGATATAAGGGAACAACTGGAAGACCCTGGAGACCAAACTGGGCTCCCAGTGATGCGACTTTGAACTGAACTGAGGGACCATTGAAATCTAACCTATAACGCCAGCACCAGGCCGGATGGGGGTTCCCTGGCCCCTGGCCTGGCCTAACCTTAACACCAATCTTAACCTTAAAGCCCTAACTCTGCCGGTAAACCTAGTTGTGGTCTAAACCCTGGGAGGGTAACAAAAAGCCCTAGTTGAGGTTTTAACCCTGGAAGGGCAACAGAGAAGGGAATTTTTTTCCCTTTTTTGTTTTTTCATCTCTGAAGAGAACGCACGTTTGTCGGATGTTGCGTCACGTTTCCCGGGACGACGGAGGGGGGGGGCGCCTATTCCGGAGAAAGTACACGCCCACCGGAGGTGGCGTCATATTTCCCAGTCTGTATTTAGAGGCGGAACTCCAATCGCTCTTTTCGACGGAGTCCGACAGAGAGGTACGTCGCCCGCTGTTCGGTGAGTTGGACTAATGTTGGCTATTTTTTCGATTGTTACGGCAAATTGGCAAATTTATTTTAAGGAATTTGATTTTTACGAGCCTTAGAAGGCTACCGAGATGCCGCCCGCTCATGAAAAGTCTAAGCCCACGCCCGAAGAAGGTACAAAAACACCGAAAAGTCGCGCGACTTGGGGCTTTATTTAGTGCCAGCCTGATCACCCCTGCCCACATTCACTGACCAGCCCTGCCACATTCACGTTGACGGTCTAGCCCGACCAGTCTTACCGTCTATCTCGACCAGCTTTGCCCACATTCACTCCAGCCCTGCCCACATTCATGTTGACGGTCTACCTCGACCAGTCTTGCCCACATTCACTGTCCAGCTGCCCACGATTCGCCCACATTCACCGTCAAGCATTATGCCATCCCTCAGATCAGTAGGCCAGTGCTAAATAAATATAACTCAACCCAAAAACCCAAACTCTAACCCAAACCTAACCCTAACCCTTAACCCTAATCTACCTAACCTTAACCCTTAATGTTAACCCAAACCTAACCCTAACCTTAACCCTAACCCAACCCTACCCCTCACCTTAACCCTTAACCCTAACCTACCTAACCTTAACCCTTAACCTTTAACCTTAACCCAAACCTAACCCTAACCTTAACTCTTAACCTTAACCAACCCTACCCCTCACCTTAACCCTTAACCCTAACCTACTTAACCTTAACCCTTAACCTTAACCCAAACCTAACCAACCCTAGGGACCCTGAGACCCCAAAATCAGCTTTTTCCCCAATAAGGAACACGGCTTTTCCCCCCAAATGTGTCCCTGAAAGTAGGCTAAGTCACCACACACACACACACACACACACACACACACAGAGTCTACCCTCCCTTGCTCATATTTTCTCTGGCTGTTGCTCTCTTGCCGGTGACTTTGTGTGAGGAGAACGTGCTCCAGGGTTTCTCAGAACAACCGGAGACTGGTGAGAGCTTCCCGGCGAATTCCTGACGAAGCTTCACATTGCCAATAGTATTCCGCGTTGAACGACCCAATCAAAGAAATACACAGAACATGTGAGGGCAGCAGCTAGGCCGTCCGTCACATGTGGAATGAGGTAAGCTTAGCTGTTCTCGTTTGAGCTGTGAATCACCAACACCCATAGACCATTTAAACCTCACGTAAGGCTCACAGGTCCCTCCCAACTCGAGTTTAACCGTGCCACGATTTTTTTTACGAGGCAAATCATGTGAAATAAAAAGTAGGGAAACTCATCTGATTGTTTCATCTGATTGTTACATCTGATTGTTACTAAACGTCTGTCGACCTTTGACCATCCTCAGTGAATGAACGAGTGAATTATTTCAAGTGAGGTAAGGCATGCAAGACAGGGGGTGCCCGGGTAGCGTAGCGGTCTATTCCATTGCTTACCAACACGGGGATTGCCGGTTTGAATCCCCGTGTTACCTACAGCTTGGTCGGGCGTCCCTACAGACACAATTGGCTGTGTCTGCGGGTGAGAAGCTAGATATGTGTGTGTGTGTCTTGGTCGCTGCACTAGCGCCTCCTCTGTGCGGTCGGGGCGCCTGTTTGGGGGGGCTGGGGGGAAATAGCGTGATCCTCCCACAAGCTGCGTCCCCCTGGTGAAACTCTTCACTGTCAGGTGAAAAGAAACGGCTGGCGACTCCGCATGTATCGGAGGAGGCTTGTGGTAGTCTGCAGCCCTCCCCGGATCAGCGGAGGGGGTGGAGCAGCGACTGGGACAGCTCGGGAGAGTGGGGTAATAGAGCCTGTGCATAACTATAGTTCACTGACTTCCGGTTTCTACTGCAGTGGTCATACCAGTTTCCTGTTTGTTGGCGTGTGCTATTGACAATGGCATATTTTTCGCGATGCCTGCAAGATTTACCATGGATAAATGTCAACAATCCACAACATCCACAATTACGAGGATGAGTATCCTCGTCCTCATAATTGTGGACATAATTGATACGTACAACTTGAAACTTTTCACCCGTTTGCTGGCGCAGGTGAAAGTTTGCCGACAATTCTGTGCATGTCGTTGACATTTATCCATGGTAAATCTTGCAGGCATCGCGAAAAATATGCCATTGTCAATAGCACACGCCAACAAACAGGAAACTGATATGACCGCTGCAGTAGAAACCGTCAGTGGACTACAGTTATGCACAGAGCCGACTGGCCGAATACAATTGAGGAGAAAAAGGGGGGGGGGTAAGCATACAAGACTGACAGATAGACAGACAGACCGGCTCGCAGGCAGACACACACACCCACGCACACATACGCACAAACACATATGCACAAACACATATGCACAAACACACACACACACACACACACACACACACACACACACACACACACACACACACACACACACACACACACACACACACACACACACAGCAGTTAAGGAGATAGACGTTTCTGTGTAAGTGGGGTGTATGTGGTTGGGGTGAGTATCCTCCTCATGTGGGCTGAGTATCCTCCTCACTTCCATCACTAGGTGATGGTAGGTGGCTCTGTGCTGGGCTATTAAAATGTTCTGTGATAGCAAAGCACCTGAAGCCTGAAGGCTTCCAAACATTTTGCTTCTCTGGTTCCATGCCCATCGAGTCCAGGGGGTTCGAATGTGGGCTGTTCCCAGAACCGGGGATCCCTACTGGTTTTCAGCTGCCTCCCCAAAGGCCAAAAGTGTTTTTTTTATGATATTAATCAGAGCCACATTGATGTAACCATGCAACAACCCCACGTTGGGACGAAAACACCCGCGGCATGAGACATTGAAAAACAAAAAATGATGTTGATTAGAAGGCCAAGCCCAGCAGTAACAATGTTTGTACTCCTGCCCTGTTGATGTTACACTTCCAGTATTCATTATGTAAATATACATGAGTTTCCAAACCTCTTTTTATCCAAGATTTGCCCAATATCCACCCTGTGACTCAGTCTCGGTGACACCAGACATAAACAGAGGACGGAGCTCTTCAGCTCTACGGTTCACACAAACACAGTGGAAATCTATCCCTGCACAAGGCCTGCTCCACAACACAACACAACACAACACAACACCATTCAGTAAAACACAACAGTCACTGGGTGTGTATGCACTTGTTTTTATGTGTGGTTCTTTAAAACTCTAAAAACTGCTGGCACTAAGTGTGTTGTGCATTTCTGCAGGCGTGTGTTTCACGTGTTTGTGTTTGTACAATGTGTATGATTTTTGTGTGTATGCACCACACACTCATGGGTATTATTAGTGTGTGTGTGTGTGTGTGTGTGTGTGCGCGCGTGTTGGTGTGTGTGTGAATAGTGTAAATGTGTGTGTGTCTGCATGGCGTAAATTTGTGTGTGTGTGTGTGTGTAGTATAAACGTGTGTGTGTACTGTAAATGTTTGTGTGAGTGTGAACAGTGTTAATGTGTGTGTGAGTGTGCATAGTGTAAATGTGTGTGTATTGTGCATGTTTGTGTGTGTTGGGGTTAGTGGTGGTGGACCATACCGCTGGGGTCAACCCAGCCCAGCTGCTTAGAGCTGATGGAGTGAGCCACACACATGCCTTCCTGTTGAACTGTGACCTTCAGAGAGAGAGAGAGCGAGAGAGAGAAAGAGAGAAGGAAGGGTGAGAGAAACATGCCCACCATGTAACCCGGTTATTATTTTGGTTTCATAAAGTTTATTATTTTTGGTACAGTTGTACTATATTGAAATATGATTAGAATATGTTGAAATGTTCAATGTTGTGCCAACTATGTATATATAATTATATATGTTTTATTTTACTTACCAGTTGTACGTAGGGCCAATCAGGAGTAAGGGGGAAGGGTCATGGCGAAGGGAGGGGCAAGCGGTTGTGAAGAGGAAGACGAAGGGCATTAGGGAGAGAAGGGGTGAGACGGTAGATTCAGGGCTTGTGAAGAGGAGATAGCTGGGAAACGTAGCAAACGTCAGTCTTATGGTTTACAAGTTTAATTGCACATTATTCGAAGGTGTAAACTGTAAGTGTGATACTGGTGAATGTAAAGTGAACGTCGGTTAGATGTCTGTGAATGTTCTCATTCATCCAGGTCATGGTTATCCAAAGGAGTTGAATCAAGTGCAACTGGACTTGGTATATATCCGTGAAGACGTTTCGCCTCTTAACCAAGAGGCTTCCTCAGTTCGTGCCTTTCTGACTAGATCAAGCTAGTCTGACTGGCTGGTGATGAGACTCAGAATTTATCCTCTAGGAGTCGTTGTCAGAGCTATTGATATGCGTGGCTCTTTGTGATCGTCATTCTCCAGTTCACTGTGACTGTCGTTAGCCAGCTAGTTAGCTAAGCTAGCTAATGTAGTAGCCTTGTTGGCTAGTTCAGCGAACATACGCAGCTACTAAAATAAACTTCAAGTGTGATACTGGTGGACGTGAGGTGAACGTCTGTTAGATGTTACTGCGTCGTTCTCCAGTTCACCGTGACTGTTGTTAGCCAGCTAGTTCGCTAAACTAGCTGATGTAGTAGCCTTGTTGGCTAGTTCAGCGAACATACGCAGCTACTAGAAGAAGACCTGCACGGGACCAGACCACAGCACATAGCGGTTTGAGCCGCTAGGGTTTGCGCCAACTTCCTCCGGCTACGTGGGATTCTCACGTAATAGCAAGTCACCAGAAGCGAGCCTTTCGTATCGTTTTGACCCGCGCCTGGACCATTCGTGCGCACCGCCATTTCCTGTCATTGTAAGAACATTCTGGAACTGCCATTCTCCTGAACCGAGGGAGTACGTTTGTTCGTTTAGCCCGCAAGAGTGAAGATAACATCGGTTAGACGCGTGAAATCAGGCCTCCAACGAGGGTAGGTTTTTGAGGACCTCTTTATTAGCTTGATAGATGCCGGCTTTGGTTTAGTTAATGTTTAATGTGTTTGATTTGGAATATTGAAAAGGTACCTACTTTAATTTTGTAATTGAACTGTATTGAGCCTGACATACTAGTGAAAGGGCACTATATACGTATATATATATTTTTTTACAATAACTAAATATTTCGAGTTGCAACCTTGTCTTGCTTGATTAAAGGTTATTCATTTCATAGGAATTGGTATAATTAGGGAACCCAAACTAAGATAAATGTGAACTGGATTATAGTGAGAGAATCTAGGGCCCTACACTCTATAGTCATGGGGTAAAAGGGGCTACTCTCTCATAGCAGTCACTTTGATCTGATATCAGTGATCTACAGAGAGATTGAACTACATCTTACGACAATGGAAGCTTAAGTCCGATGGAACAACAGCACATCCTATGTCTAAATCAGTTTCTTATAAACCAGCAGTGGTTTTCAACTCTAGTCCTCAGTTACCACCAGTACAGCAGGCTTCCTATTCTCCCAGGTAGATAATTGCATTCATCTGATGTGCCAGGTCTAAAGAAAAAAACCTGATTAGACTGAGGAAAACTTGACGCATCAGGTAAATGTAATTAACTACCTGGTTGAATACAGAATTTGCGTGTTCAGAGGACCAGATTTGCAAAGCAATGCCCCGCAGGCACGATTAACAATCTGTGTGAGGTACCATAAACCTTACAATTATGCTTTCATCAGTTTTGTGAGTCTAATGTACCATTCTTCAGCCTGTTCCTTCAAGCCTGTGGAGTTGGTACATTAAAGATAGTACGTCCTCTATTTGCGTGGAGAAGGAAGGTGATTGAACTTAAAAGGAATCAATTTGTGTGTGTTTGTGTGTGTGTGTGTTTTTGAGGATTTTTTATCATTCGTTGGCTTCCCACTAGTGTTCCCTGTGTATTCAAATCTATCTATCCATCCATTATCCGAACCGCTTATCCTGCTCTCAGGGTCACGGGGATGCTGGACCCTATCCCAGCAGTTATTGGGCGGCAGGTGGGGAGACACTGGACAGGCCGCCAGGCCATCACACAAGGCCGACACTCACACACACACACACACACACACACACACACACACACACACACACACCTAGGGACAATTTAGTATGGCCGATTCACCTGACCTACATGTCTTTGGACTGTGGGAGGAAACGGGAGCCCCCGGAGGAAATTCATGCAGACATGGGGGTAGAACATACAAACTCCACACAGAGGACGACCCGGGATGACCCCCAAGATTGGACTACCCCGGGGCTCAAACCCAGGACCTTATTGCTTGTGAGGCGAGCGTGCGAACCACTGCGCCACCGTGCCGTATTCAAATCCAAAAATTCAAACTTTGGTCGATGTACGTGTGTTTTAGCATCAAAATGCTATTTCCCCAAGCCCTTCCAAAGACTTTCCACACGTGACTCAAAGTAGGTTTCTGCACTTTCTTTTGACACTTTCGTCACCCTCCATGCTTACACTGCCAGCGAACTGCGTGTGTGTGTGGGGACGGGGGGAGGAGTGAGGGAAGGTGGGTCGAGCATCTGTATGAGAGGCCGTACAAGCCATGATGTATTCTGGCCCTCTCATATACTTACATGAGAGCAAAATGTATGAATGTGTGCAATAAAAATACATGAATATGAGAGCAAATGTATGAATATGCGAGTGAAAAAAAATATGACAGGGAAAATGTATGAATATGTGAGTGAAAATATATAAATATGAGAATGGAAATATTTGTATGTGAAAGGAGAATGTATGATAATTAGAGGGCCAGAATATATTATACGGCCCCTTGTATGGCCCCTCATACATCAGCGCTAACTCACGTTCACTGCTTTTTGCTCTCTCTCTCTCTCTCACTCTCTCTCATGCTAGTAGGGGTGGAGCCAAATCCGAACTGGTATTCGGCAAAGCGCAAATAGAGGGTTTTATGAATATTCGTTTTGTACAAATATTTTAAAAAATATTTGTTTTTGGGAAAAAAAAAACGTTGAATAGCTGGTGTTCTGTGACAGGAAGACATTAGGAGACCGGAGGGACATTGCTATGCAACTAATTTGTTTTGATGGGCTATGCATCCAAATTGTGGTCACTCTCTCACTCACGGACGACCTGAGAAGAACGTTTAGGATGGATGTTTAGTAGGACGTGCTTGCAACTGATATGTGGACACACGGAGGACAACACATATTGTTACATAGGTGAGGATATGCCATAGCTAGCTATATAGCATATAGCTATATATATGCTATATAACTTGCTATATAACTATAAACTAGCTATATAGTTAGCTATAGAATTAGCCTAGTTTTACTTATGACACTTGTAGGCTATAACTAATCCTTGGAACATATGCACTACTACCCACATGCTTAACACAGGTGCACTGTGGGTCTGGACAGTTTTGCGCTTGTCTTTTACCTTATTTTGTTTGCAGAGGTAGTTTACTATAACATGTCTAGTTTATATATGAAGCAGGGTTTGATGAGGCGATAAGCCTACATTAGCTCTGGCAAGGGGTTAGCCTTATGTTCCCTCAGCCCTGTAGGTTAGCGATCGAGTAGGTTAGCTATCGATTAAGGTTAGGTTAAGGTAAGCGTTGGGTTAAAATTAGGGTTAGGTAGAGGTTGAAGTTAAGTCAGGCTAAGGTAAGTTAGGTTAAGTTTAGGTATGTTCAATGAAATAGGGTTGAGGGAACATAGTGCTGAGGGAACATAGACATGCACCCTAACTAGTTCAGCTACACTGTGCTCACTCTGGCCTGTGTCAAGTGGTTACACATATCACAATGGAGAATATAAACTAAAAGTTAAAGATTTATAAGTAGCTCGGCAAGTTTTTTGCTTAACGGAGCACTATTTATAGCTATTCCAGCAAAGTTGCTGTGCCATTATTTCAACTTAAGAGACACAGATGCCTATTGTCAATGATGTTTATGGTTATACATGTTTATTGCTGGGTTTATGAAAGCCATAAACCAATATTAAATTTAAGTGGTCATAATTATTTAAATTGTTTATTAAAAACACTTATTTTAATATATAAGTGTATTAAAAACAAAAACAATAGCAGGATTGTTACACCTATTTCCACTTTATTCGAATACAAATAATTTTGCTGCTTCAACAAATACAGGTACAAATACTGGGCCTTCTTCACGTCCCTACTGTAACTCAGGGGTGGGCAGTCTTATCCAGAAAGGGCCAGTGTGGGTGAAGGTTTTTGTTCCAACCAAGCAGTTCCACACCTGATCACACTAATCAACCAGTGGAGTCTTTGCTGAGGAACTTCATTAGGAGACACGTGTGTGATTGCTTGGTTGGAACAAAAACCTTTACCCACACTGGCCCTTTCTGGATAAGATTGCCCACCCCCGCACCCCTATCTTTGTCTTAATCTTATTACACTCCAAATTACACTACATCACACTACAAATCACCTACAGAATTGTAATTTGCAATATTGGGCTATACAAATAAAATTGACTTGACCTGACATCACTATGCGCCATCTCACCTGCGTGGCCGCGAGCAGCCTCTCTCACAAACACTTCATCATTTTGCCGCGCACACCCATACACTCATACACACATCTCTCTTCAGTGCATGGCAGCACGTGCTCACGTGCGCGCATACACACATACACCCACACAAAATATTTGCACAGCCTTGTTACCTCAGTAACCTTTTGTGCTTTGATCGTCACATTGCTGTTCAATTATTGATTGTAAATAATTGGTATCAGCCGATTTAATTTTTTTAATTGATTGTTCTAATAAATTGCTTTCATTGAAGTAAGTCGTCCTGCCTGTTTTGTGACAGTACTCACTGAATCCATCCTCTGCCAAGTAACGGACTTGACTCCAATTGTTATAACATTGATTATCCCATCAACTTGAATGGTTCAATTATAACTATTAAACACTAAAATCAGTCGTTAATAATTTTATGAGACTGATTTAATGAGACTGATCGGTGACATTCTGATCCACTCAGAGATCTTTGAAGCCCACCTGAACTAGATCAGATGTGCTCAACCAGCTCGGCAATGCTGGAACGAAACTGTCACTCACAAAAGGGCAGTGGTATCACACCTAAGTTGAGTATGTTGGGCTACTTGTTGGCACTAATGGCATTGAACCCCAGACAGGGAAAGTTCAGGCCATTCAAGCTATAGATGTCTCAACTACCATCTCAGAGCTTAGAAGTTTCTTAGGCACCTGCAGCTCCTAAGTTGCACATGATCCATGTAGGCAGACAGCCTAGCAATGCTGACCTAGTCACTATGCAGGAAAGGGACCTAGTGATCCAAAAGATCCGATAGTTTGTAGCCAACCCCCAGTGGTTCCACATTCTGGGAACCAAGCTACAACAGTTGAAAGACTTGAGCCACCTTCGGAACCCACAACATTACCTGAAGATTGAGAAAAGGACTGCTTGTGTACTTTCCCTGTGGCTAGGGAGCACACTGTTGGTTTGTCCTGACTGACTGGGGTCATAATGTTGCATGCTCATGACACCCCATGTGGGGGCCACAGGAGCGCAAAGACCACATACAAGACCCTCCAACAGATAGTCTACTAGTCTTTCATGATCAGGGACATAACTGAGTCTGTCAGGGGATTTTTATTTTGCTACCAGTTCCGTCCATCTCAGCCACCAAACCGAGCCCCACTGCAGGTTAGAGGGATCACCTTTCCTTGGTCCAACCTCCAAGTGGACTGGGTCGGTCCCATACCTAAGTGCTTGAGAGGTAACAAGATACCTCCTCACCATCACCTGCACACTCACCTAGAGGAATGAATGCCTACCAGCACCTAATGACACCACTGAAACCACGGCTCTCCTGCTGGTGAACCATGTCTTCAGCTGTTGGGGCCTTCCCTTGTCCATTGACTTAGACAGAGGCACCCACTTCACAGCCGGTGTAATGAGAATTTTGTAGGAGGTTCTGGGGGTCGAGGCAAAGTCCCACATCACAAACCATCCCCGGTCCTCTGGTCAAGTTGAATGTACCAATCAGACCATTGTAAGCATGCTTAGGAAGTATGTCAGCAGCAATGGGACGTAACACTTCCCCTACTGCTGATGGCCATCAGGTCCACTCTACATCGCACTACAGGAGTCACACCCTTTGAGATGATGACAGGCCAAGAGATGACTCTCCCATTGCATCTTCTGTACAGGCCAGAAGATGTGAGTGTAGCCACAGCCTACACAGCACACTAATATGTTACAGACTTAAGACACCATCTTCAGTCCACATTCGCCTGGGCCCAGAGGAATCTGGAAGCCAGTGTCAAAAGGACTGAAAGGGGTACGCTGCCAAGAAAATGTCGGAATGCAAGTACCAGATAGGTGACAAGTCCCATACTTCAATTTCACCAACCCCGTGGGAATCTCGAAAAAGTTCCTTCCAATTTGGTCTGACCCCTACGAAATTGTGGGTAAACTCTCACCAGTTGCATAGGGCATCAAGAGTGTCATGGCCAAATCAGACACCAGCATACGTGGGTCCACATAAATCAAATCAAACCCTTTGAGCTGGCTCCTCTCCAAAGGGGGGTGGGTAACCATTAGCATTCTCACTCCGCCCACTAACCTGGCATATGTCACTAACACCATAAGTATGCACTAGTATTTAAATATTCACTCCGTACCCTCTAACACAAGGTAACAGACCCCTTGTCCAACAGGAACAACTGCAGGGGATAGGCAAAACCCTGCAGGGAACCACCCTCACTGTCAACATGCATTCTGCATTAATAAATAACACCCTGCATGCCTTAGACAAGTTGTCAAGAATTGTGCAGTCAGATATTACCTATGTACATGTAGTTAGAGATCTGATGCTCAGTCAACAGCTTGCATGGTGGGGAAATCAAATCTTACCTAGTCCTTCTTAGCATAGTTGAGAGTATATTGACAACTACTACTACTACTAATCTCACAAGTAAATCTAAATCTGGCATATAGTCTTGGCAGCGCTATTCCCATAGTCGTAAACCCACAAGGCCTGGAAATAGGCTTCATACAGAATTTACTTATCACTGAGAAACAGAACATCCACAGGCTGAAATCTGTCTTGAAGGTGGGCTTCTGGAATGATAACATTCATATACATATCCAAACAGGACCCATTTTAATGTACCATGATGACAGCACCTCTTTTTACTTTCTCCCTAACTCAAACATGTGCACCTGCACCAAGGACTTCAATAGGGTCTGCCCAAACAACCCATTCATTAAGGGATATAACTTGGTCGCCTGTGGCCTGAGAGCCGACGCCGCTGGGTCATCATGCCAGGCACTGCACACATGCTGTACAAACACATACAAACACTACACACTAAGCTGGACTCCATATTCCATGTCCCTGACACTTTCAGGCGCTGAGGTGCTCACTGCTCCCTTGCACCACAGACTGCGATTAACTTTCCCAAGGAGTAGGCTTACTAACCCTACAATTAACATCCTATTTTTCTCTTTCCACATACTTGAAGAGTGTTTCAATTTTCTTTTTGAAATGTTGAATTTTATTTTTTCCCTTTTGTAGTTGTAATTTAGTTCACACAAGTAATAGAAATGTTGAATGTAGAATGTTTAATTTTGAAATATGAACCTTCACATATTTCATGTTTGATTAATTTTTGAGATGTTGAATTTTCTTTTTTTTCCTTTTTGTAGCTTAGCTCACACAAGTATGAAACGTGTGTGTGTTAATCTGGATGTTATGAATGTTTTTTGTCATAGCTTAGTTTAGCCTAGCTTACAGGAGTAGTAGGAATGCCATCTGCTCAGATGCTCACAATCTTTTATATTTGCCCAGATGCCAAAGCCTAAATGAACCGTTAATGTTACTAGGACAGGAAGACTCTGATGGACTACAGACACAAGGACCGTGCAGATCTTCTGTTGCCCTCATAGACTATGACATAATCCCAGCCCTGAGACCAAAGGGGGATGAAGGGACCGGTGCTGCCCATGGACTACAATACCCATAACTCCCTGCTCAACCTCACAGGTGATCTCCACCCACCAGCTCACCTTACACTGTAATAGTCCTGGTTACAGTAACACTGTATCCGATGGTGCAATTTTGCCCTTAAAACACCAGCGGAATTGACATTCGCTCTCTCTCACCGTGGAACTGTGCATGCCGCATGTATTTAGCGATACCCTTTCCTGCAGAAGAATAAAGGACCATGAAAAGGTGACTAAACAAACAAACAAACAACATAACTTTAATGAAATAAGTCACCTTTACATATTGCAATCCTGCTGACCATCCGGGGCATTACTACAGGTATGGGGCGTAAATTGCTTGGGTTAGGGTTAGGACTGAAAAGAAGGATCTTGCATTTCATCAGGAAAATAAGCTTCAAAGTAGGTCAGACTTACTAGTTTGGTTGTAAATTTGTCAAAAACGATTGCTTTAAATGATTTTGTCACTATTTCCACAAAAACGGACAAAAAAAAAACAAACAACAAAAAAACAAAGACCTTTCATTTCATGGGACCTAGTGTAATATTAGTCAAAGCTTTGTTAGTTACATTACAATTAGCACATTATATGCCAACTATATACCAACTGCTAGGAACAAAGAGGAATGCAGAGGAAGATATTAATCCAATCACAGATTAACGTGTGCAAGTCTATGGGAGCATAACACCTATTTAACACCCCCCCTTCCCCATGTATATCTGAACATGTGCATGCAAACCCATGCCGGGGCCACAATGTTATCCAGATCTTGTTGAAGAGGGCGGATATAGATGATTCCAGATCTGACAATGGCCTGCTGTCTGAAGTTCTTCGCAGAGTATCCTAAATCTCGATGTTTGACAATTCCCAAAGCTTTGCTGTTTCAACTGACTGATTTTAAGCAGTCGAACCCTCCCCCCTCCTTAAGTTTTGGAAACTACCCTATGAGGGTTTTTTCAAACTCTGCTGAATCTCCATCCCCATCTAAAGAAGATACAAGAGAGTAGACAAGAGGGTGAGACATAATTCAACTCTTGGGCATTTCTGTTGGATTTTCGAGAGGCTATTATATCAGCTACTTTGAAAACTAGACTAGTATATTCCTGGAAATACAATGCGGGTCACGCCCAATGCTGCCTCAGTTCACGTCGCTTTCTCAGCTGATGAGGGCATTGTGGAGCTGTTGACTGAAAATAAACAGCAAAATGTGTGAACCCAAGAGATGACCCTGTTCCTGACACTGGCTGATCTAGTCCTTTGGTGGACTGGGTAGGGGTGAAACAATCTGTTCACTTCGTCTGCTTGAAAAAAGTTAATCAAATTTAAGAAAAATGTTGTGATATATTTTTTCGGTATATTATAATCTCATTTTCTTACTTACACCATAATATTCCATATGAAATGCAGTGCATAGCATGTTATATTACAACAGTTAGCTTCAGCCCCCTTTTTGAAACGTTGTGCCACTCTTCCATAAGCTGTTGGTGCTGTAAGATTTACAGAGTTTTGTATTTTGTGGAACTGAGTCATCCAGCCAAACAGTAGAGAGTCATCGTGAGAATGATAAACTGAGAGTGCAGCAGAACAGCACAGAAATGAGCCACACAGCTCAGCAGAAGCAGGTGGAGCAGCACACACAACAGAGAGACATCACCCAAGGCCAGTCAGGGCAGAATGGAGAAGAACACAGAGCAGTTCACTGGGCCTATACAAGACTGTCGGAGTGACGCCCAATTCGAATATTTCAAAAAAACAAAACAAAAGAAACCCTTTCCATTTGTTGTAGTTGATGAAAAACAAAAACTTGAATGAAAGACATGTAAAGACCACTTGGGGTAGGTACATAGAACAGCAAAACCAAGATATTCATTCTCTAGCGAGTGGCAGAGTTGTAGAGTTGGCCCATATGGCAACAGCAGGGAAAAACAAATGAAATGGCTGAGGAAGAAAATACAAGAATGCAGCATCTCACAGAGCCATAAACTAGTAGAAGAAATAGTAAAAAAAACAAAAAAAGACAGGATGAAAACGCTTTGGAATCATCCATCCATCCATCTTCCGAACCGCTTATCCTGCTGTCAGGGTCGCGGGGATGCTGGAACCTATCCCAGCAGTCATTGGGTGGCAGGCGAGAAGACACCCTGGACAGGCTGCCAGACTGTCACACAGGGCCGACACACACACACACACACACACATTCATACCTAGGGACAATTTAATATGGCTGATTCACCTGACCTACATGTCTTTGGACTGTGGGAGGAAACCGGAGCCCCCGGAGGAAACCCACGCAGACATGGGGAGAACATGCAAACTCCATATAGGATGACCCGGGACGACCCCCAAGGTTGGACTACCCCGGGGCTCGAACCCAGGACCTTCTTGCTGTGAGGCGACCGCGCTAACCACTGCACCGCTGTGCCACCCGCTTTGGAATCAAGCTTTCAGAAAACACAAGAAACGCTTCTAGCCTCCACTCAGCATGTCTTCAGAACAGCATATTATGTCACTAAAAATAAACGACCATATACGGATCATCCTGAACTAATAGAACTACAGAGGTCAAACTCTAAATGTGGGCCGAGTACTTCACACATATGTCTCATACAGAAATTGTACATTTCATATCGACAGAAATGAGGCAGGCATTACTGGCGAGTATTAGATATACTTGACCCAATGTCACTGTTATCGTGGATGAAAGCACCTCCCTAAGCAAACGTCTTGCCTTATTATGTACCTCAGAACATCAGTTAAAGGCTCAGAACCATTCACCTTTTTCTTAGCTCTTATTGAGCTCAAGAATACCACCGCAATAGGAATTACTGATGGACTGCAGAACTGTCTGTTGAGATACGGCCTTGATGACGTCTTTCTTAAACACCATCTGGTTTAACTCTGGTTGGGGCGGCATGGTGGTGCAGTGGTTAGCGCTGTCACTTAACAGCAATAAGGTTCTGGGTTTGTTTCCCGGCTGGTCCTTTCTGTGTGGAGTTTGTTAGGTCTCCCCGTGTCTGCGTGGGTTTCCGCCAGGAGCTCTGGTTTCCTCCCACAGTCCAAAGACATCTAAGTCAGGTGAATTGGAGAGACTAAATTGCTCCTAGGTGTGAATGTGTGCATGAATGTGTATCTGCCCTGCAATGGACTGGCGACCTGTTCAGGGTGTTTCCCCTCCTTCCACTCAATGAGCGCTGGGATAGGCTCCAGCACCCTGTGACCCTAATTAGGATAAGCAGCTTGGAAAATGAATGAATGGTTGGATTCTGTTCAGATGGTGCCTCTGTTATCTTAGGCAAAAAGGTGGGAGTGTACTCAAAGCAGAAAAGTAAATTTCCAAATCTCATTGGCTGACATTGCCTTAACCACAGGTTGGAGCTTTCTGTTGCAGATGCAATGAAATGCTGCACGGAGACTAACCACTTCACTAGTTTTTAAGACAAGTTATAAAGTCTGTACAATCAGTCACCAAAAAACTTGAGGGATGCTGCAGCCTCTGAAGTAGGTGTCCACTTGAGACAGACTGGATGTGTCTTGGGGATAAGTTGGGTTGATTCATCCTATAGAACAGTGAATGCTGTTTGGACAATGTGTAGTGTACTGTACAAGCACTTCACCACTGCAAGTGAAGATGTAGACAGAAATTCAAGTGATAGATGCATGTATGAAGGTCTAGCAGCCAAGTTGAGCAGAGTTGCTTTTGTGAAAAACTTGGGTCCTATGTTGGATGGTCTTGAGGAGCTTAAAGACTTGTCTGAATCGCTGCAGTCCGGAGATACCAGTCCCACAGTCAATCAATTTGACAAATTGGCAAATAGATGTATTCTCTGCCATGAGAGCTAGTATAGTGGTCCATACTGCAAAACTTCATGTGAGGCCATTCAGACAGGTTCCTTTAATGCTGTGCCTTTACAGAAGGGCAACAGACAAAACGTTATTGATCCTGGTAAATGTTACGATGCATTATGCACAAGCACAACAAGTAAGATGGTCACAAATGAAGAAGAATCCCTCTTCCACAAAGTGAATGTGTTGGATTGGATCAAAGCACATGGTCAAGTCCACTACCATTGGGCGGCACGGTGGTCGAGTGGTTAGCGCTGTCACCTCACAGAAAGAAGGTCCTGGGTTTGAACCCTGGGGTTGTCCAACCTTTGGGGGTCATCCCAGGTCGTCCTCTGTGTAGTTTGCATGTTCTCCCCATGTCTGTGTCCCCATCAAAAGAAACATGCATGTTTATACTCCTGTCTGTGCCCCTGACCAAGGCATGGCAAGATGAACTGGAGTTGGTCCCCGGGCGCAGCATGAAGGCGGCAGCCCACTGCTCCTAGCCATGCAGATCACAGCTAGGATGGGTTAACTTGCAGTAACTGAATTTCCCCAAGGGGATTAATAAAGGGAACTTAATTTAATTAATTACTGTATGGTGAAGAGGATGTTGGAGAAAGCTGCAGTCAGTTAAAGATAGGGTTCTCTGGAGTCAAACAGAGCTACAGGGATGTCAAAGGAACATCTAAATATGCCAGTACATGGAGCCCTGATGAAACTCTAACATGCAGTGGAAACGATTGCTGTTAGCAGTGCAGAGTGTGAAAGCAGTTTTTCAGAATGAATAATGTTGTCGCACCATTGGCGCATGGCACACAATTCAGAATTGAAAATAAATCAGCTCTTATATTCATCAAAATGGTTGGCCCTCCCCTTGCGTCTTGGAACCCAACAAAATCATATGAAGAAGTGGGTACTTACCGGAAGGTCTGCTGACCATTTAGCATGTGGAAAGTGGTGTCTTATCACACAGGGTTCAACATATCTGCCTATTTGGGATCTGATAAACTAAGAGTATATCTCAGTGTGTTGTGACCTAGTAACTAGCATTAGCCTATGTGGCATTCTGTAGGACGAATTTAACCACCTTGAAGCATATTTTCTCTAAATACATGTGGAAAAAAGTTTTATACAATATTGTTTGTGTAACATTGTACATATAGGGTGAATATATTTGTGGTTGTAATAGTGGTAAACATTGTTAGTGGGTGAGCACATTGTAATCCTTTTTTTTTTCCGGATTTTTCCCCCTTTTTTCTCCCCAATTGTATCCAGCCAATTACCCCACTCTTCTGAGCCACCCCCTCTACCGATCCGGGGAGGGCTGCAGACTACTACATGCCTCCTCTGATACATGTGGAGTCAACAGCCGATTCTTTTCACCTGACAGTGAGGAGTTTCGCCAGGGGGACGCAGCACGTGGGAGGAGCATGCTATTCCTCCCAGTCCCCCCCCCCCCCGAACAGGCGCCCCGACCGACCAGAGCAGGCACTAGTGCAGCGACCAGGACACATAGCCACATCCGGCTTCCCACCCGCAAACATGACCAATTGTGTCTGTAGGGGTGCCCGACCAAGCCGGAGGTAACATGGGGATTCGAACCAACGATCCCCGTGTTGATAGACAACGGAATAGACCACTACACCACCCCGATGCCCCAGTTTGGTGTTTTTACTACCCTTCTCACTCATAGACAGACACACAAATGCAAAAGCACACCACCCTTTTCTGCACACATGCAAGCGGGCATATACAAAAGTACTCGCATACTTGCATACACAGACACACACTCACATGCACTCTAACACACACACACACACACACACACACACACACACACACACACACACACACACACTTGCCACCCACAGCTTGCTGTTTATTTAATATGGCATTTCAGTCTGAGGACAGTATATCTTACTCTCTCCTCTTTATAAGGGCACAGCTAAGGCAGGGCTCTTTCACACACAGAGAAGGTCCCCTCCCATTAGCCACTATGAGCACACGCGCACACACACACACACACACACACACACACACACACACACACACACACACACACACACACTACCTCGCCTCCTGCCAACTCCTGCCCCTTGGCAAAGCTCAGAGCTAACGTTGCTCTAACTGAGAAATGGCATCTGCTTCATCTCTCTTTTCACCCAACCGTTCTTTTCTCCGAACTCAATAACCCCCCCCCCCAATCTTAAAACGTGTGCCTCTCATCCAAAAGTCCAAAAATGAACGCATACTGACACACTGACACACACGTATGCACGTGCGTGCACACACACGCAGACACGTTAGTGGGTTGGCACCGGTACTGGAGTCTTGTCTGTCCATGATGGGAAGCACACAGAGGGAGCGCTGAAAGAACAGATTTAGTCTTTTGTGTTCTTGGCGTAAGTAGGCCATGTCTATGAAAGACAAATCCCTGCTTCACATTAGCCTGGAGTTGTCACTTCGAAGCCGATAAATACTAGAAACCAAACTGGGGAAGCAGTGTTTGTGTCCCCTTTATATTGTCTGTTTGAGGTCCTTGTAAGGGCAGTTTGTCCTTGCAGCCGCCATCCACATGGCACTGCAGCCCATTTTTCACATATTCATGAGCTGCTGCTGAATTCGTCTTATAAACAGGTTGTGTCAAGTCCTGATAAATCTGTATCTATCTATCTATCTATCTATCTATCTATCTATCTATCTATCTATCTATCTATCTATCTATCTATCTATAAATATGCACACTACATATTTCTTGAGGATGGAGGCGCAGTGGTTAGCGTGCTCGGTTCGAGCCCGAGAGTAGTCCAGCCTTGGGGGTCTTCGCGGGTCGTCCTCTGTGTGGAGTTTGCATGTTCTCCCCGTGTCTGCGTGGGTTTCCTCCGGAGGCTCCAGTTTCCTCTGACAGTCCAAAGACATGTAGGTCAGGTGAATCGGCTGTACTAAATTGTCCCTAGGTATGAATGTGTGTGTGTGTGTGTGTGTGTGTGTGTGTGTGTGTGTGTGTGTGTGTGTGTGTGCCCTGTGTGTGTGTGGGCCCTGTGTGATGGCCTGGCAGCCTCTCCAGGGTGTCTCCCCACCTGCCGCCCAATGACTGCTGGGATAGGCTCCAGCATCCCCGTGACCCTGACAGCAGCATAAGCGGTTCGGATAATGGATGGATGGATGGACGGCTCTTGAGGACAGTTGGCCATAGACGCATGCTGTACTTTGAGACTGAATAGACATAGCCTCGTTTTACCTTTTCCTTGTTTCACTGTTAAAACTGGCCATAGGTGAAGTACATTTAATGCAATCTGACGACAGGACACAGAAAGTGTTTTAATTGTACCTTTAATGATATGAACCTATAAAAGTACTCTCTGTATTTTAGAAAATTTATTCTGATGTCTTTTTTCGGATTTATTCCCCCCCTCCATTTTCTCCCCAATTGTATCTGGCCAATTATCCCACTCTTCCGAGCCATCCCGATCTCTGCTCTGCCCCCTCTGCTGATCCGGGGAGGGCTTGCAGACTACCACATACCTCCTCTGATACATGTGGAGTCGCCAGCTACTTCTTTTCACCTGACAGTGAGGAGTTTCGCCTGGAGGACGTAGCACGTTGGAGGATCATGCCACCCCCCCAGTTCCCCCTCCCCCCAAACAGGCGCCCCGACGGAGGCGCTAGTGAAGTGACCAGGACAAATACCCACATCTGGCTTCCCACCCGCAGACATGGCCAATTGTGTCTGTAGGGATGCCCGACCAAGCCAGAGGTAACATGGGGATTCGAACCAGCGATTATATAGTTTATATAAAATGACCACATGGAAAGGCCTATCTCTTGTTACATTTTGAATATACTCAACAAATAAAAGGTACTTACTCATATTTGATTATTTTTCTCCTTTTATTTAGAACCTTTGCACAAATTTTCAGTTAAGCATGTAACAAAATCTAAAATATTATTGTATAAAATGATAAATAGTCTGGGGTTTGTTTTGAGCACTTGGCTGTGCTTTTGCAGCACTCATCTGTAAACTCTGTCCGTACTGTTTGACATGATTTTTGCGTAGGCGGTAAAAGAGGCTAGCGGTGTTTTGAGTCTGTTGTGGGGACCGACATGCGGCACGGTTTTCTGGTCCGTGTCAGACTTTTCATACCCAAACCACGTCTGTACGATAGAAGTAGCCCCTCTTTTAGGTACAAGCTCCTCGTTTTGCCCTGGCTGGTCGGAGTCCTTCTGTTCAGAATTACCCCGTTCTGCATTACGTTCACTGTCCTCCATGTTTGCTTGTATTGCTTGTCGTCCAAATGATGAAAAACATTGCCGTAAAGAGTGTGATTTGCAACACAACCAAATAAACGATAGAGCTTAATATGAAACGATTGTCGTTTTCTGTCATCACGCGATATATATTGTCATATCACACAGCCCTACACAAAACTTTTCTTGTATACACTGCATACAGATGAACCACTTGTGTAGCAGAGGTTAATGAATTAATTTTCAGCCTCATAAAATGTCAATTCAATTCCATCACTGTCAAGTGTTTAGTAATGTTTTAGATCAAAACTGCTATCATCAATCTAATGCTCTTCTTTGTCCACACTCACAACAGTCCTAGTTCAGCTGCTAATGAAACGATAAACTGTGCAGCGCTCAACAAAATAAAAACATAGCATGAAGGCAAAACAATGACCATTATTGATAAGGACCTGGGATAATGCTGGAACAATATTGGCAAGAAACTGCACATTTTTGACTGTGTTTTAATGTGTCAATGCTGCTGATTTTGGCAGACCTCTCCCTGCGTTCTGCCCAGTGTACACAGTCTGCACACACACACACAGATACACAAGCATACAGGCAGAAACACATGCAGATAGAGGAACAGACAGATAGACACACACACGCACATACACGCGCGTGCACACACATGCACATACACACACGCGCGTACACACACACAGGCAAAGGGGATGTGCAAACTTACATAAAAGTACAAAAGTAGTGGCAGCTCTGAGGAAAGGAAAGTGAAAGAGAGAGAGGGGGAGAGAGAGAGAGAGCGAGAGAGAGACGAAGGCCTGAGAGGAATCGAACCGAAAGCAAATACCCAGTGAAGCATACAGAGGACAAGAAGGGCTTTTAAGATTTTGCATATGAAAGTGACACACAGTTGTATGCAGAATCTGATGAAGGGGTGGGGCTACAGAGAGGAAAGGGATGTCAATTACGTCTTCCTTTTTAAGTGCTCTGCTGTCTTTTGTAGGCGATAAAGATAGAAGATTTCAGCTCAAATAAGTGAACCGACCGCTCGCCTAATTCCCTCAAGAGAAAGGTGGAAGCCCTGGGGCTCTGGAAACTCTGCAGGCCTGAGGAATGACTAACCGTAACAGCGGTTTCTGTTGATAACCATAGGAATTACCAGACTGCATGCAAATAGTTGTCATTGGACAGAGATGTCCAGATGTCTGTTGAAATCAAGGCTTTGAGCTGAAATTCTCCACTGGCACTGGCTGTGTTTGGAGGGACGTACCAGAAGCTCACAGTGATTTTAGCCCCTTAATCTATAGTAATATGCCAACTATGTGAAAAGGCCTGATACTGAACCAGCGGAGGCATATCAATAGCAACCAAAACGAGGAAAAAATGCCAAGGCTGAAAGGACATCGCAGCGGCTTAGTGATTATCATGTAGTGCTTAGCCTCCTTGACAAATGCTAAACAATATGTGCTTGCAGCTGACTCATGTCATGCTAAAATATGCTATGCTATGTTAATGGAGCACAAATGTTTGAAAAATGATTACCATTCTCTGGGGGTTGCAGAGCGAAACTACTTAACAATGGCACACGTCACAGCCTTAAGCGTAGCTTAGCCTCATAACATTTGTGGGCTATTTCAAGTAAAACGCCTTCTCATTGTTAGATCTATTTTCTGCCAAAGCTGAAGGGTCGGTCTTTGTTTTATGCCATACCGTATAAAACACTACAGTGGGGTCCTTTCTTGTGGCTCAAATTCTCCAGCCAAAATGGTTGCCTTCAAAATCTTTGTTTTATGTCATTTACAGAAAGTATAACAAAACTGCAGCCCGCATTATGGCAAACCCTGAATCACTCCAAACTCATGATCCAGAAATGTTTATTTCACAAGATTGTTAGTCTACTCACTTCTATATACAGGCCTGCATTTATATACTAACACCAGCTTTTATTCTTCTGTGATAAAAAGTCAGCCTTAAAGGCTCATTCTCACTTGCAGGTTAGCTAAAAACTTGCACTATTATTTTGTATTTTAATGATAATAATAACAATAATTTCCTTAAAGCCCATGACTCTTATGGTCCCATAGTCTATAGTTGTCAGCCCTGTGATGGCCTGGCGGCCTGTCCAGGGTGTCTCCCCACCTTCCACCCAATGACTGCTGGGATAGGCTCCAGCATCCCCACGATGCTGAGAGCAGGATAAGTTGTTTGGATAATGGATGGATGGATGAAGATTATTAGTGTATATAGGAAACACAATACAGCAGTATTTCCCTCTGTGTAGTCTACGTCTTTCTGCAAACCGTGTGCAATATTGCACGGCGATACAGTGGTTAGCACTGTCGCCTCACAGCAAGAAGGTCCTGGGTTCGAACCCCAGTGTTGTCCAACCTTGGAGTCATCCTAGGTCATCCTCTGTGTGGCGTTTGCATGTTCTCCCCGTGTCTGCGATGGGTTTTCCCCAGGTGCTCCGGTTTACCCCACCATCAAAAAGACATGCATGTTAGGGTTAATATTAACCCTAAGGGTCTGTGTGCCCTTGACTGAGGCATGGCAAGACAAACTGGAGTTGGTCCCTGGGCGCTGCATGGCGGCTGCCCACTGCTCCTAGCTACACAGTTAGGATGGGTTAAATGCAGAGGAAAAATTGCCCCACAGGGATTAATAAAGCATCTCAAAATAATAATAATTAAAAAAAAGGTATACCACCATAGAATAACTCCAAAAAGTTTGCATCCTTATGACACTTCTCAGAGGGCTTGGAGAAACCATTCACACAATGCAAACCTGACATGTCCATATACCTACGCTGTGTGTGCGAGACAAAGCACAGGGTTTCTCTGTGAACTGTGGCGGAATTACGAGCCAAGGCCTGCAAAGTATCTCCAAAGCGGATTATCTCGCTGTGTAATTACTATACCTCTGATAAGCCACATACAAACATTTAATTCTGTCCACTTGAGCCTCTCAGTCAAAATTATGGGTCAGTTAATAAAAATAGAGAATTGGGTCAAGTGCTGCTAAGCATCACGATAAGGATCAGATTCCCCGCCGGAGCCTTTGCTTTTTTGATACGTCTCCAGAATCTCTTTACATTTACAATAATCAGTCCATATGTGATGTGTTCAGGCTGCTGAACCCTCCGGTTTTGTGTTTTCTGGTACGTCTCTGAGCTAAATGGGGTCATTTGTTTTGTTTTAATAAAGCAGGTGTTTTCCTTGGGCCGGATCGTCACAGAGCAAATTGCTCTCTAATCACATCATGCGTGGAAACTCCATACGCTGCCGGGCCGAGCGCGGCCTTACACCGCCGGCGTGCTGGTGACATTCTGACACAGCGTGCAGTATGAGACCCCGCTCCAAAACTTCAACACCTAGCCCAAGTATTAACACAGCTCTGCTTTCATTACAAAGAAAAACATGTCACTTTATTTTCCCTACTTTAGCCCCTAATCAAAGTGACGGGCAGGCGAGAGGGCAGCTGTCTGACAGCGAGCGGTAGGAAATTAACTCCCAACTGCAAACCCAACCACTGGGTTGTTTACAAGTGGAATATTTCATATTTCTCGATGTCGGTGAATCAAATAACTTATGTCCAAACCTGCACAGAGATAAAACAAGTCCAGTTCCAAAGTTGCCAAAATAAAGAGAGAGAAAAAAAAAAAACAAGACGAGAAGAACACTTTGTGCCCATTCTGTTGAACAATACTTCACAAAGCGTATTCACATGGAAGCACAAACAGTAAAAGCAGTCTTCAGGAAGGAGGGGGGGGCAGACGGGGGCCTGTGCAGCCATTCAAACGAGCAGTGTGTGACTGGGCCTGGATCAGCCAGCAGCACATTTCCATAACAGGAAAGGTCAGCGTTGCGGCTCCAGGGGCTTTAGAGCTGCTAACACAGCCGTTCCCATTCTAGGAGGTCTCTCCTTTCACTTCTTTATCTGCTGGTTGGATCTCAAGCTTCTACTTTATCATATCATGGCATGCTCCCTTATGTATCATTTGTCCCAAACTCACGGGGGGGGGGGGGGGGGTCAGGATCTACGATATATTACACATGCAGATCTACATTACTTTTCGATTACTTATAGGTCTAGTGATGTAGACGGGCCTATTTGAGTGGATTTCAGAGGAACTCGAGTGTACGATAGTCACTGAAAGGTTTCATTTCAGGGGCTGTACATCCATCCAGCCATTCATCCATCCAGCCATTATCCAAACTGCCTATCCTGCTCTCAGGGTCATGGGGATGCTGGAGCCTATCCCAGCAGTCACTGGGCGGCAGGTGAGGAGACAGCCTGGACAGGCCGCCAGGCATCACAGGGCTGACAATATCCATTTCCACAAAAAGGAAATTGTGCCTGAAATTCAAAAAGAGATGGTATTTGTAAATGAATGCTAAAGATGATACCTCTGGTCTATCGTCTTCATCATCTTTAAAAGCATGCTTGTTTTGTAAGCAAAAGACTTAGAACTATTCAAACCTTTATGTTGTAGCGAAGGCAGGGGGCAGCCCGGGAACCGCCACAGCGACTACGTT
This sequence comes from Lampris incognitus, assembly GCF_029633865.1. Classification (NCBI taxonomy): domain Eukaryota; kingdom Metazoa; phylum Chordata; class Actinopteri; order Lampriformes; family Lampridae; genus Lampris; species Lampris incognitus. The sequence goes on along the minus strand of NC_079213.1, from coordinate 99,958,889 downwards.
AACCAGTCGCCCGTGGTGTGGGAGACCTGGGTTTGCATCCCGGCTGCCCCCGAATTTGCTACAGAAGTCAGAAGTGGGATGGTGAGACCGTGAGACCATCCATTGGAAGCGTGTGCGCCCAGAGGCGTGAGGGAGCTGATATGCAGGGACGCACTTCCAGAAGGGGGGGGGGGGGGTAGTGTAACAATCACGGATGAATCGACTCGCTAGCCCTTGGCTAACGGGTCGGACCCTTCAGTCGACAGATTAACGTAGTCGACCGTGGTGTGGGAGACCCGGGTTCGTGCCCGGCTTCCCTCTGAATTCGCTACCATATTAACATGTAATTAATCCTATGACAAGACGTTGTGTCTTGTGTGTTTTGTGTGATTAGTGATTTTTTTTGTTGATTTTCCCCCCTTTTCCCCCCAATCGTACTTGGCCAATTACCCCCACTCTTCCAAGCCTTCCCAGTCGCTGCTCCACGACCTCTGCTGATCCGGGGAGGGTTGCAGACTACCACATGCCCCCTCCGATACATGTGGAGTCACCAGCCGCTTCATTTCACCTGACAGTGAGGAATTTTGCCAGGGGAATGTAGCGCATGGGAGGATCACGCTATTCCCTCCAGGCCCCCCCTTCTCCCCCTGAACAGGAGCCCCCACTGACCAGAGGAGGCACTAGTACAGCGACCAGAACACATACCCACATCCAGCATCCCACCCGCAGACGTGGCCAATTGCGTCTGTAGGGACTCCCGACCAATCCGGAGGTAACACGGGGATTCGAACCGGCGATCCCCGTGTTGGTAGGCAACGGAATAGACCACTGCGCTACCCGAACGTCTTTTTTTTTTTTTTCAGTTTCACCACAATCACATTTTTTTAAAATCGAAGTCCTCAAGTAGATTTTTTAGTCTTCTTTTCTGGAAGAGCCTTTTTTTTTTTTCTTTTGGTGATATGGAAAGAGAGTGAGAAGCCTTGCTGTGACGCAAGTCTCTGGCATAGGAGGATTTTCCTCCAGCATTGCCAACCAAGCACGCCCACAACAACACATAGAGAAACGACCGGTTGCGATATCACTGTACAAAGACAATATCGGACGATTGCTCTTTCAAATGCACATACAGGCACACAAAAAAGATACACACACCCCCCAGTCCATCTACTACCTACTCATGCACTCATCCAAACACACCATCACTACAGAACTATATTTACACCACATCAAAGGTTTTTGGTTTTTTTTGCATCTGTGTTACCAAATTGCAACTTCTGTTTGATAGCTTGTGTTTGTGTGCATGCATGTGTGCGCGCATGCATACACACACAACACAACACACACACAACTCATGCGCGTGTGCATGAGTTGGTGTTGCTATGGTTAGTTGTGGGTCCCATGCTGCGTTTGACATTGCGCTCCATACAAAACAACAGTGGAGGAAGTTAAAACAGTTTCTGGTCTTTCTCTTGTACCAGGCCTAGCAGCCTCAGGGGGCCCATAGGAGAATAAAACACTTTAACACAGTCTCATATACGATACCTCAGGCCATCCAGCAGACAAAAACCGTTATGAGCTCCACTGTATCATACACTCACTGCTATAAAACAGTCAACCGACAGAAATACTGACTTACAGCTATGGACTGGTGACCAACATCGTGGCACCAAAACAGCTGAATGGTTTCTTTCATGTCATTGATGTCCAACATAAGGTGGACATTTACGGCCAGGCTGTGGCTCATTCAGTAACAATAAAAACTAGAGATTTCTATAAGTTACAATGGAAAACAGCCAATAGCATTGCAGAAAATTACATTATATTTGTTTAATGGTTTGCTATATATAGGTTTCATTAGAGAGATAAACCATATATATTTATACACACACACACACCCACACCCACACACACACATGTATATAAAAAAACACAAAATAGGCTTAAATGTGTGCCAGACTATGGTAAGTTTCTTCTCATAGCCCCTTCCCCCTCCCTCTCTGTCTGATCAACACAGTTTTCCCATGGGTTTTCAGAGCTCTCAGGACCAAGTTTGAAATAATATTGACATTGGAGTGGCTAAAAGACACAACATAGTTAATAGATATAATTATCTGACACAATTATCCCCAATAATAACAACAGATAATACCCCCATGTCTGAGCACATGTTTGTTGTGTCTGAGGGATCCTCCCTGGAAACTGAGAAGCCCAGAGACAGGGCAGTGCCGCCTCTCAGCCGGCCAATTACCCCGCTCCCACACCTCACCTGGCGTGGGTGTGGGAGCGTCAGATTGTAGCCTCTCAGTGTCAGGTATGGTTGAGGTTTTAGGTTGCAAGGCTGTATGTGTGGAATCTTCTTGGCATGTTCATCAGAGACTTACGCTCCTCTGAAAACAGTGAAACGTTCAACTAGTTGCAAACACAGCTTGATGTAGTGACACCGAATGCATCGCCAAACCTTGGCACTGCGGGAATCAATGAAAGTCAGCGAAAAAGAGGGGATGTGGTGCTACAAGTCACTGAGGAAAATTAATTGCTCGCTTTAGTTGAAAATGTTCAGCCTGAGAGATGATTTTGCTTGCAGTGAATCAGTCAGCTTAAAGCATGGCTACCACAATGTTCCTCCCACCTCAGGTTGATATGATCTGTTAAAAAATGGAGGATGAATCATTAAGGAGGATTAACCTGGCCAAGTGCTCCTACTCTAAACTGTAAAGCCCAACAGTAATTTCCCACCATGTGTTCATTTTGAAATGTCCTATAGCCATTGGTGTGGAAAATACAAGAATAGATATATACATAACGTTATGTCCTAGCATACATTTGTTGGGAACATTGCTTGTGTGTGAACATTAGCTTGCTAACATTAGCTCAGTAGCCACTGGTCAAACAAACTTCCAGATGATGTTCTCAAATTGTTTTTTGCACTTTTCACGCTATTCTGACTTAGTTCACGTGAAAAGAGCAACGTCACATTCAGTGTGCACGTCCAACAGTTTGAGGAAACACACTGGTTGGTAAAGGTAGCTGCATATCCCTAAGCCTATGTCAGCACTGCAAGATTATATTAACATAATGATCTATGGTAGCAGAATTGATTAATTTCAGAGATCGTTATGGTAATTTTGCCCCCAGGAGACAGTTGTTGAGTCCAGAGAGTGATTTCTCTCCAGAGTCAGTCTCTGTCTCATCCAGCAGACTTGAGTCCATTTACCTAATTAAAAAAAAAAAAACAGACCAGAGACTCTGTGGCTTTTATATTTACTGCTGTATGATGGAAGACATAAAACACAAGCAGCAGTAGCAACAGAAATAGATGACATGCTGAGGCTGGGGTCAATAGTGGATGAAAAACTTATGGAGTTGGTTTGATGCGATGGTTTCTTGGACTACTTTGGAAGGACATGGAGGAGGGTGGGAAGGAGGAAGAAGAAGAAGGCAAAGACAACTCTTAAGACGAACAATGAACTCAACAGAAATGGAAGAGAGAGGGAGAGAGTGAGAGAGACACTATGGGAATGAAAGTGGTGAAAAAGACATGGCAGAAAAGGGGAAGCGAAAAACATTTTCATGTTCCTATGATCTATGTTATGCATGTTTCTTATTTAGGGAAATATTTGAAACTAACCTAATTGTGGCCTACTTTGTATGCGTTGGTGCAGTGGTTATTTCGTATATGTGGGAGGCTCATTTTGTAACTTCTGTGTGTTGGCCTAAACCAGAGTAAACCATGTGTTTTTGCATGCAGACTATTGAGGATAAAGACGCCGAGGTGGAAGAGATTTCAAATGTGGCACAAGCCATCAAACAGCAAAGACGTTTGGTAGGGACTAACTCTTGTTTCAAACTACACCAGTGGAGCTCCCAGCCAAGCTGAGGCCCTCTGTAAAGGGGTATCTAATCTACTGCAGCTAAAGTTGCCACAGGTAGCGAGCTCTACTTTAAACTTTTCGAGACTACTACAAGCTGAACTAATGGTGTGACCTACTAGGAGCCTGCTAGTAATACTACCAATACCTACCATTGTTAGCCTGTTGTGGCTGTCTTGACTCCATCAAAATCCACGATGGACTCATGCTCAAACTGTCAGAAATATCTACAAGAAATCACTGTGCTCCAGGCGAAAATTTTTACACTGCAAGCTGAGAAAGGACTATATGAGACACTCCCCATAACAACCTGTGGTAAGACGGCTAAGTCTGGGGCTAACCAGAATGCTTCCACTTATCCAAGCAGTGCTTCCAGGATGCTACCACTAATATGCTAAACCTAGATGACAGTGTCTGTCTCAAAAGGTGCTAAAGTGGGGCCCGAACAGACTGATTCCACTACCACTTGGCATACACTTGGTGCTAAGCCAAAACCCAACTACAGAATGAGAAAAATGAATGATAACGTTACAAGGGGAAATACATCATCGCCAGATATAAACGGTTCAAAAATAGATTTCAACCACTGTCTGAACTAAGTGAGAACAAGCTGGAAAGCACTTTTATGAATGGGAAACTGGGAAGAAAAAGTAATTCCGTTCACAAGGGGAAACGTTGAATTAACACCAGCACACAGAAGGAGCACCAGGCCCACAGTGAAAAAGAATCTGGGCCCGAGGTGAAGGAGAAGGATAGACTTCTTGTGGGAGATGGTGCTATCAGTGCTATGAACAGTGAAGGGATCATCACATGGAGCTATCCAAGTGCCATGGTCAGTGATATAACTGGACTTTTCTCCCAGGTACTGTCTAACCACCCAGGAGTCAAACAAGTTATTGGAAATGTGGGAGCTGTTGACATCAGCAGACAGGATCCAGAACAGCTAAAAAGGATTTCTGTAAAATTTTTAACAGACTTGATGAGCTAGAAATGCAACCATTTATCAGTGGGCACCTTTCAACTAATAACAGAAAGATAAAGAGATTCAGCCGCCTACTTGCACTGAATACGTGGCTCCCTAATGCCTGTGAGTTTCAAAGGATACATTTCATTTATAACTTCAACCTGTTTTGGCAGTGTGATGATCTCGTCAAAGGAAAAGGGTCCCCCTCCTAAATGGGCATGGATTTAGACAGCTGACAGACAATTTTCTACACTGTCTGAGGCACCAAACAACTTCCTGCCCTACTCCCCACCAGCAAAAGGCTCCTCTGCAGAAAGAGTGCCAGCTCCAGGGTGACAACGGTGACCCTACTCCACATGCCCTCTCTGTGGATCCCCTTCCACACTCCCCCCACCTCTGTTCTGGACTCCCCTACCTTTATTCCCTCTCCCCTCTGTCTCTCCACTATCCATTCCCTCCCCCGTCTCTCTTACGTGTACAAGCCAGGTGGAGGACTTGGTGAAGTCTGGGATCAAAAGGATCTTACTCACCCCCAGCATTGTCAGGTCATAGGTATTGCCATCACCTATACTCCGCACACCAACACCCCCGCCATGCACCCGCACCTCCCCAACACCCCTCCCCCTTTCCGAATTCAATCACCTTGTCCATCTCAGCCTTACCCACAGTACAGGCTTCTAAGGCCTTGAAAAGCACGAGAATGGCTGCTATCAGCATCGGCAGCAACTAGGACAACCTGGGCCTCTGCTGTTCCAGAACTGTTATTCATAAATTATCCTATAGCAAGCTGAGGCCCTGGGAGAGAACAGACTTCCCAAACAAGATAGCCACAGTGTCAAGACAAAGATTAGATAAGCAGGTCACAGTCTCCCAATCCTACAAATCTGATTCACATTCCCTGTAAGCAAAATATCTCGGGCCCTGCTCCAACAAACCTAAAACTAGCCCTATTTAATATTCGGTCCCTGTGTAACAAGTCACTTTTAATCAATGATTTTATAACCTCTTACAAGCTTGATTTTATGTTTTTAACAGAGATTTGGTTGGACACCAAGAATGGGAATGCTATCCTTGTTGAATCTACCCCACCAAATTTCATATTTGAGTTTGAAGCATGACAGAACAAAAAAGGAGGGGGTGTTTGTGCCTTCTTTAGGGATATTAAAATTAGATCAAGTTATTTTGAGGCCGAAACAACCTTTCAGTCATAAGGTAGGAACTGCAATCCCTTTATGACAAACGCAAACGTGCATTTTATGGGTTGTATTGCCCCTTTAAAGGCATTTCAACTGGTAAAAAAGGACTGGGTAATCTTTGAAATATAACCCGCATGAATTAAATCAAGTCATTGATGCAGGAACAACCTTTCAGTCACAAGATAGGAGCTGAACTCATTTTTGGCAAGTGGAAACCATGGACAGCTATCAGTTTTTGGCGGACGATCACTTTTCGGCATGACACCAGCCACTATGAAAAGAAAGAAAGAGAGTTTGAGTGGCCATATGCAGTGCATGAAACCTGTTAATAGAACAAAAATTCCAATTGAAGTTCAGTGGAACCTTAACAGGAAACACTAGCCAGCCATTTACTTTTGTCTGCCACTGGAAACTGCATTACGTTTGAAAAGTAATCAAGAAACTTGCATGAAAATAACTATTGACACAAAAGAACACTGTGCTACATGGAGAATTTTTAGTTGACCATGTGAAGGTTAGACTGGTTTATTAATAAACTTTGCTGTTGTTAGCAAAGTTCGATGTGTATTTGTCCATAACTGCTTGGGCTATTTTAATGCTAGCTATCTAGCCTATCCAAGCTAAATTTGAGTATTACAGGCAGCAATTGGCAGCAGGAAGTAGCTGCTGCTAGATCGCTAGTGTTGGCTAAACTGGTTGTGTATTACAGGTAAATATTAAATGAATATTGGGCTATGTTTGCGTACTATTTTGTCAGAAGGTTACCCGATATTCATATTGGCATAGAGCAGGGATAGGATAAGTAACTACATGGGTAATTTTGGTTGCCCGGACCTTTACTATGTCCTTTGATTGCATTCATCTCTGGGATATCCTTCATCTATTCTAGGGACTACATTGCACTTGGCTATCAGTGTCTAATGTCAGCGTGTTTGGGAGCTGACAATGAATATCAATTTTACCGGTGACCACCTTGTTCATGTTGGCACTGATGTTAACATTACTTGTTTCAAATGTGCTGCAATTTGGCGTGGAGTAGTGATATTCATAGGTCTAACACAGTTTCAGTATTTGGGAAAACATGTATAGGTGGAGTGCTTTTAAATGACAGTGACTTTCAAAACACTAGAATAAAAGACGCAAATGTGTCTACTTTACCATGATGTCTTATCAGAGGTTTCTATAAGCGCTGGCTGTTGGCCAAACAGCCGACTCCTAAGGCCAGGAATATTGGAGTTGGGTTCTAACTCTTCTACCATGGTGCAGATGGGAGGAGAAATTGGGTAGGGGTAATTCTGAAGGAAGAGTACGTCATGAGTGTGTTGGAGGTGAAAAGAGTGTCAGACAGAGTGATGATTATGAAGCTGGAAATTGGAGGTTTGATGATGAATGTTATCAGCGCATATGCCCTGCAAGTTGGGTGTGAGATGGAAGAGAAAGAAGAATTCTTGAGTGAGTTGGATGAAGTGGTAGAGAGTGTACCCAAGGAGGAGAGAGTGGTGATTGGAGTGGACTTCAGTGGGCATGTGGGTGAAGGGCACAAAGGTGATGAGGAGGAGATGGGCAGATATGGTGTCAAGGAAAGGAATGTGGACAGACGAGATCAGGCAGGAGTCTCTGTGGACTATGATGTTTGTGGATGACATTGTGATCTGCAGTGAGAGTAGGGAGCAGGTTGAGGAGAGCCGGGAGCAGTGGCGTGTCGTCCACTAGGGGCGCTAGGGCGCCGCCCTACCTACAGTTCCAAATTGGAAAACAAGTATTGTAATAAATAAATTATTTTTTACATTGTGGTGCCGTGTGTGTATAAAATCCAGTTGTTATAATTACATAACGCATGTATTATAATAGAAAAGTGTGATAACTGATGAAAAAACATTGCTTGCAACCTTTCTCTGTGTGCCGGAAGGCGCATTTTTCTCCGCCTGACGGGAGACACGCAAGTTTAAATTCAGCCACGCCATCGTACACTGGATTGGTTGACAGTGAGCGCCGAAAAGAGCTGATTCTTGGGCAGAGAAATACCCGCCCGGTTTGGTAGATGGCGCTGTGTAAAACTGTATGCGTAGTAGTTGTTAGTGGTCGAGCAGGAAGTCGGGGCGTTGGCTAGCTGTAAGTGTAACCGGTTATTTTCTTGCCCGGTGCGGGATTCGATACGGGGTGTACTGTGTTACGGGTCTAGATAGATCGATGCCATCGGCTATCCACTAGTTTACCTTAGATACACATGACCCGTGCTCAGGAACATGTTACAACACTTTGATTATACTTGGCTGCACTGAGCAACTCGTGTGTGTGTCATTCTTTATAAGATAGCCTACCGAAACATGGTGCCAGAAGTCGGAGAACTTATTTCTTATTTTACTAGCTCGCATGTTTAAGTTTGTAGGCCTGAGTAGGTCACATGTCGGAGGATTCCGATTCAGAGCAAAGTACTTCTGCTGAAGACGTTGTCACAGAGGAGCTAACGCTAGCATTACCGGCGCCGATAGCATCACATACAATGGCAGCTAACGTGAATATTCCACCACCGTCCCCGATGAGCTTCACAGGCGATTGGAGTGTCAATTGGGACATTTTTCGGGCCGAATATGAAGACTACGTCCTCGTCACGGGCATACTTGGCAAGGACAAGAAAATACAAGCGGCTACTCTAAGAAGTGTGATGGGAAGTGAATGCAGGCATATTTACCGCCACAATCTGAACCTCTCAGAAGATGATCAAGGGGATCCTGACGCCATACTGAGAGAGTTGGGGAAATACTTCAAGCCAGCAAAAAACACAATATACGAGAGGTACATTTTCGGGAGTTGCAAGCAGGAGGAAGGAGAATCGTTTGATACCTTTGTGACGAGACTGAGAGCGAGGGCAGCAACCTGTGAGTATGGACAGTTGAAAGATGAAATGATCCGTGATAAGATAGTCCTGGGAGTTGCAAGCGAGGCCGTTAGGCGCAGGCTGTTGAGAGAGAAGGATTTGAACATGGTCACAGCTATTGACATGTGTCGCGCAGCAGAGCAAACTGACATCTGTATGAGAGCAATGGAGTTTGCAACAACACCGCAGCCGGAGGCAGTGCATGCCGTTGCTAGGCAACCCAGACAAAACCAATGGAAACAGAGCAATCCACCCAGAACAGCAGGAGATGCAGGCAATTGCAAATATTGTGGCAGCTCGCATTCAAGGGGCAGAGAGCATTGCCCGGCCTTCGGGAAACAATGTAGGTCATGTGGGACACTTAATCACTTTTCTAAAGTGTGCTTAAAGAGCAAAAAGGGGCATGCTGAGGGCAAGGTAAACTGTGTGGAATAATCAGAAGAACCCCCAGAGCATAGTAATGATGCAGATGATCTGTACATGTTTGAGTCAATCGGCGCAGTGCACACCAAAGGAAAGAAGTGGTTTGTGACTCTGAAACTCCACGACAAGCCACAACAATGTCAGCTGGACTCTGGAGCCACCTGCAATGTAATGGGCTTTCAAGACAAGAAAAGGCTGGCCCCAAACACACCTCTCCGCCCGAGTGACACCAGACTGAAGCTGTATTCGGGGGAAACACTGAGCTCTATGGGCACCTTTGAGACTGACTGTACTGTGAGAGGCCAAACACACAAGCTCTCATTCGAAATAGTGAGGACCAGCCAACATCCTCTTCTGTCAGGCTCCACCTGTGAACGCTTAGGGCTCATGCATTTCACAATTCCAGAGGATGTGCTCAAAATGGAACACACACAACCAGGAGCCCTAACTAAAGAACAGCTTATCAACAGATACAGTGACGTGTTCAACTCCCCTGTGGAATCCGTGCCTGGGGAGGTCCATTTTGACCTTGATCCTAGTGTTGCTGCAGTACAGAGTGCCCCTCGCAATGTCCCAATCGCAATGAAAGCAGCAGTCAAAGCCCAGCTGGACAAGTACGAGGCTGACGGCCACCTTGCGCCTGTCACAGATCCTACAGATTGGATCAGCAACATGGTGATTGTTAAAAAACCGGAGAAGCTGAGAATATGCATTGACCCTAAACCATTGAACAAAGCCCTAAAGCGCTCTCACTACATCATGCCTACCTTGGAGGACATTTTGTATAAATTGCCCAAGGCCAGAGTCTTCACGTTAGTGGACGCTCGGGATGCATTCCTGCAATGCAATCTGGACTATGAGAGTAGCCTCATGACCACGTTCTGGACCCCCTGGGGGAGGAAGCGGTGGCTCAAGTTACCATTTGGACTATCGGTGGCGCCCGAGGTATATCAGCGCAAGCAGCACGAGCTCCTCGCCGGTCTGAAGGGCGTTGAGCCCATTGCAGACGATATCCTGGTCGTCGGCTGCGGGGACACAGACAAGGAGGCTGGGGACGACCACGACGTCAAGCTTGCGGCGTTGATGGAACGCTGCCGCGAGGTCAAGCTTCGCCTCGGCCTGAAGAAGTTGCAGTTCAAGGTGGCTGAGGTGCAGTTTCATGGCCACATTCTCTCATCTGCTGGACTGAAGCCCGATGCAGAGAAGGTGAGAGCCATTATTGACATGCCGAACCCAACAGATGCCAAGGGCGTGCAGCGTCTCATTGGCTTTGCTAACTATTTAGCCAAGTTCATGCCTCATCTATCTACTGTCTGCGAGCCGTTGCGACGCCTGTTGGACAAGGACACACCCTGGCACTGGCTGCCTAAGCACGAGGCGGCGGTTCATGAGCTTAAGGCGCTGGCGACAGCCATGCCCGTCCTGCGCTACTATGATGTAACTAAGCCAATCGCAATTCAGAGCGACGCCAGCCAGAGCGGTCTCGGATGTTGTCTCATGCAGGAAGGTCAGCCCATCGCATTTGCCTCGAGGGCTCTTACCTCCACCGAAAAAAAACTATGCACAAATTGAGAAGGAGTGTCTCAGTATCGTCTTCGCCTGCCAGAGGTTTCACCATTACCTATATGGCCGCGACCCAATCACAGCAGAGACGGACCATAAGCCTCTGATCTCTATTTTCAGCAAGCCACTTCTCAATGCGCCCAAGAGACTCCAGAGCATGCTCATGACTCTGCAGAACTACGACCTGAGGGTAATCTACAAACCAGGCCCAGAGATGTTCATAAGCGACACGCTCAGCAGAGCTACGGCTGGATGCTCCGGCAGAGGGACTACATATCAGCGACACGCTATCTGCTCTCTGCAACAAGAGCAGGAAGACATACAGCACATGAACCAGGCAGAGTACCTGAATGTGACTAACCAGCGGCTGGAACAGATCAGACGACACACCGACAGAGATGAATGCTTACAGGCACTGAAGAACACTGTTCTCGTGGGCTGGCCAGATGTAAAGGAGGAAGCGCCCCTCATCGCTAGGGAGTACTGGCCCTTCGGGGATGAAATCAGTGTGCAGAACAGAGTTCTGTTCCGGGGTAAAAAGTCATCATCCCAAAGTCACTCCACCCAGAAATGTTGACGCGCATACATTCAAGTCACATAGGGGGTGATGCATGCTACCGACACGCTCAAGAGACATTGTACTGGCCCAACATGCAGTCAGAGATAAAGGACTTTGTAAGCAGCTGCTCGACCTGCAATGTGTACGCCCACAATCAGCAAAAGGAGACCATGCTCTCTCACGAAGTACCAACCAGGCCATGGCAGGTCTTGAGCATGGAGCTATTCAGCTTCAGACAGAAAGACTATCTCCTAATAGTCGACCACTATTCCGATTTTTGGGAGATTGAGCTTCTACCCGACATGTCTGCAGAGACAGTCATCAAGCGATGTAAGGCACAGTTCGCCCGACATGGTCAGCCAGAGAAGGTTATTACAGACCACGGCCCTCAGTTCACAGCTCAGTTCACACGGTTCGCTTCTGAGTGGGAATTTGAGCACGTGACCTCCTCTCCCAGACACCCGAAAGCGAATGGCAAGGCCGAGTCGGCCGTGAAGATTGTAAAAAATCTTCTGCGTAAGGCCGCGCATGATGGTGAAGACCCCTGGAAAGCCGTGCTTCACTGGAGGAATACACCTACGGAAAACATGGGCAGCAGCCCAGCACAACGCCTCATGTCCCGCCGGTTGAAGACGTCCATCCCGGCGGCAAGCAAGCTCCTGGAACCAGCTGTTGTCGTGGGCGTCACTGAAAAGCTGCGCCACAGGAAGCAACTCGCCAAATCCTTCTATGACAGATCTGCCCGTGAATTGCCGGTACTTGAAATTGGGGAAGTCGTACGGATGAAGCCCCTGCCAGGTGATAACACTGGCCGCTGGAGAGTCGGAACTTGTCTCCGCAGGGTTGCGCCGAGGTCTTATCTTGTGGACATTGATGGCTCCCTGTACCGTCGTAACAGGATCGATCTCAGAGTGGCTGAGCCAGCTGCACGAGCCGCGCACGATCCTGTTGAACCCGCTGCGGCACACACACCGGACGGGGATCCAGCTACAGAAACTGTCATTGAGACCCCTCAGGCTGTGTTCGAGCCGAGCCCCATCAGGTCCATGCCCAAGGCGCCATCTACTCCTGTTGGCGCTCCGCGTTCGGATGGACACACTTACACAAGGGTTGGACGGCTGTCTAAACCTCCACTGAAACTCACTATGTAATCTGAATAATGTTGATGGTTGCTATGTGGGAGAGAGGGGGGAAAAGAGGAGAAATGTTATCATACGCTACTGTGGTTATTACACTGGTATGGGATATGAAGAGATTTACTGCTGTTGCACTGTTATTGGTTGTTCGTATATGAAAGTAATTTTATTTTGCACTAACTTCATGTGTATGTGTTTATACTTGGAAAAGGAGGATGTTACGGGTCTAGATAGATCGATGCCATCGGCTATCCACTAGTTTACCTTAGATACACATGATCCGCGCTCAGGAACATGTTACAACACTTTGATTATACTTGGCTGCACTGAGCAACTCGTGTGTGTGTCATTCTTTATAAGATAGCCTACCGAAACATACTGCACCACGAGGCGACATCACTAACTGCTCGGCTAAAGGGTCAGACCTGTTAGCTAGGGACTAACGTGTCTTATTAGTAGTTTACAGTCGTCACCCTCCCCGGAAGCGCGCCCTCGCGCTTTGTTATTCCCGCGCTCCGAAGAGACTTCTGAGGATCTGCACACTTCCGGATCCCACCGCTGCCACCAATGTAACCGGTTATTTTCTTGCCCGGTGCGGGATTCGATATGAGGTGTACTGCACCACAAGGCGACATCACTAAAACATGAAGCCAGTAAGGCTCGTATGGATAATGCCATGAAACTAGCCATGTTTGGGAGGACTAACATTGCTAGCCAACTTAGCGACAGCTACAGGATCGGCGTTGCTAGACACAATGAAGAGGTGGACAGGAATAGAGCTATACGTTCAAGGATTATTGACCGTGTCAAATTTTGTGCAGCATACGAACTTGGGTTACGTGATGTAACGGGGGCAGTCCTATGCTGTTCTATGCTGGTCAGCCTGCTGCACGCCCGTCACTCTCATCATTAGCTATGCGTTGTGTTCTAATTTGGGTGGGGCCCCAGGTGTTGTGGGGGGCCCTCAGTCTCTCATCATCATCATCACCATCATGATCAAGGAAGGAGGGGGGACACACAGGACTCTATTTGGCCCACCTTGCCATTTATTTTGGTTTCAAACCCTTCGACAAACGTCCAGACCTCCAGCGGGAGCGGTGTTTCTTACGGACGTGGGGGTCGAAGTTCAACCACTGCCCGGACTTCACTCGTGTGCGTTAGAAGTAGAAACCGTCCACGGGACTCCGATGTAAGAAAGGATAAACAAGTATTTTATCCCACAGCTTGCAGTATCTTCTTACAGGGATACTCAAGGTTACGTTCTCCTCAATCAGCAAACCTGTGCTACGGTAGGAACACGCGTGGCTCAGCTCGATCGCTGCTTGAGACTCCTCCCACAAAACAAAAAAATGGCCTCTCCCGCGTTCCCTCTTCCGTGTACCCACAAGACCTCTCTCTTAAAGCGACAGTACAAGTATTTGACGGTCGTTATAAAACATACATAAAAGTAAATAATGACATAAAATAAAATGTAGTAAACACAAATAACAGCACACAGACAGGATTTGGTGATATTTCATACTCAAACAAAATAAAATAAAAACATTAATTTTAACCTGGTTACAGTGGCCACGATGAGAGCAGTGACGCTGCCAACACTGGGGTTTTTATCGGACTAGTGAATTGTGCTGCTGAATTGGACAGTGTGTTGAAACAACATTTGGAAACGGCAACCGTGTTTAAAGGTACATTATTCAGAATGAACTGCTGGATTGTATGTTGGGGATCATGCGTGAGTACATAGTAGATGAGATTAAAAACGCAGACTTTCTAGCCATTCAGGCCGACGAACCCACTGACGTATCAACGCAGTCTCAATCAGTGCTTCTACTACGTTATACTGACAAATCACATCAGGTTCAGGAGCGTTTTTACAGTTTTACTCCCATACAGACTGCCAATGACGAGACTGTTGCCGCATCAATTCTCAATCAGTTAGAACACAGCCTGCCAGAGAAGGGACAGCAGCAGACAGATGGAGTGATAGAAGGGACAGCAGCAGACAGATGGAGTGATAGAAGGGACAGCAGCAGACAGATAGAGTGATAGAAGGGACAGCAGCAGACAGATAGAGTGATAGAAGGGACAGCAGCAGACAGATGGAGTGATAGAAGGGACAGCAGCAGACAGATGGAGTGATAGAAGGGACAGCAGCAGACAGATAGAGTGATAGAAGGGACAGCAGCAGACAGATAGAGTGATAGAAGGGACAGCAGCAGACAGATAGAGTGATAGAAGGGACAGCAGCAGACAGATGGAGTGATAGAAGGGACAGCAGCAGACAGATGGAGTGATAGAAGGGACAGCAGCAGACAGATGGAGTGATAGAAGGGACAGCAGCAGACAGATAGAGTGATAGAAGGGACAGCAGCAGACAGATGGAGTGAAAGCGCAGGCTTACGACGGTGCGAGCGTGATGCGGGGGGATCCAAATGCTTGTCGATCAATATTGCAGCTAATTCGGGGGGGGGGGGGTAACCACAGGAACTGCCGCAGCCGGGACGCAAACTCGTATCTCCCGCGCCGCGGAAGACATCGCTAACTGCTCGACTAAAGAGTCCGACCCGTTAGCCAAGGGCTACCGAGCCTATTCATCCGTGATAGTTACATTGCCCCCTTCCTTCGGGAGGGGCATCCCCGGCTGGACCGTCACAACTGGGGCGCGAACTCGTATTTCCTGCACCGCAGGCGACAACGTTAACCAGTCGACTAAAAGATCCGACTCGTTAGCCAAGGGCTAACTTGTGTACTTATTCATGTACGTTACAATATGCAGTAGACTACTGCAGACCTATGTTGCGATAGTTTAGGTTTTTTTCTCAGTAATTATTTTACGTGGAACACTTTCTGTGCACCATATGTACGTCTATTTGTTGAAAACGTTCCCGCATTCGCACTATTAATTTAATGAGATTTATATGGCTGCGAATGATGTTTATGGGTGGGCGTTTGAATGCTTTGTGAAATTTGAAATTTGATTAGTTCTGACTTAAATAGAATAACTGTTTCAAATGCAAAAAATCACTAATAGCTTATCATTTAAATTTTATTAATTCAATTAATGCATGTTATCAAGCCTACATTACATAAATGAAATATAGTGTCAGACAATGACAGGCAAACAGAAAAATAAACGAGTTCTGTTAAATATATGCTATTTGTTTTTATTTCTGAAATGTATTAGACGTTTGGAAGTAGACTTGTGTATGTTTCTTAGAAAAATTATTAAATGATGTATCCTAGGGGCCTAGAGTCTTATGCCTGCTGTGTGTCAAGAAAAATTATAATTCTGACGCGCTGGATTCAAAGCATCCCCGGTTAGTGGAAAAGTCACAACACGCCACTGGCCTGGAGAGGTGGAGGTATGCACTGGAGAGAAGAGCAATGAAAGTCAGTAGGAGCAAGACAGAATACATATGCGGAATGAGACGGAGGACAGCAGAATGGTGAGGATAAAAGGAGTAGAAGTGACAAAGGTGGATGAGTTGAAATACTTGGGGTCAACTGTTCAAAGTAACGCAGAATGTGGAAAAGAGGTGAAGAAGAGAGTGCAGAAGGGCTGAGTGGGCGAAGAAGAGTGTCAGGAGGGATTTGTGACAGAAGGGTAGCAACAAGAGTAAAACGGAGGGTTACAAGATGGTAGTGAGATCAGCTATGTTATATGGTCTGGAGACAGTGGCACTGATGAAAAGACAGGAGGTGGAGCTGGAGATGGCAGAGTTGAAGATGCTAAGATTTTTGTTGAGAGGGATGAAGAAGGACAGGATTAGGAAGGAGTATATTAGAGGAATGGCTCAGGTTGAATGATTTGGAGACAAAGTAAGAGAGGTGAGATTGAGATGGTTTGGACATGTCCGGAGGAGAGATGCTGGGTATATTGGGAGAAGGTTGCTGAAGATGGAGCTGCCAGGCAAGAGGAAAAGAGTAAGACCAAAAAGGTTTGTGGATGTGGTGAGGGAGGACATGCAGGTGGCTGGTATGACAGAGGAAGATGTAGAGGAACGGAAGAGATGTACATAGATGATCCACTGTGGCGACCCCTAACAGGAGCAGCCGAAAGTAGTTGTGGGGGCCATAATGGGCCAGAGGCCTCCAAATTTGAACATTTATTGCTAAAGTTTTTCTCTTGGGGGGGGGTGACCCTGGATGACCCCGGACCCCCCTAGCTGGCTACTATATACTGGTTCCGTTTGCAGCAAAAAGTCTCTTAAAGCCTGGAAGCCCCAAGCTATATTTCGGACCTTTTAACTCCTTATGTGCCGTCCCGGGCCTGAGATCCTCAAACGCTGCTCTCCTTGTGGTTCCTAGTTCCAGGCTCAACAGAAAGGTGACAGAGCGTTAGCCATCCGGACCCCTAAGCTGTGGAACAACCTTCCAGAGGAGGTTAGGATGGATAAATCTATCTCCCTTCTTAAAATGCACTTTTACAGTCAGCCTTCCTGAGAGCCCTTCATCTTACCTTCCCACACCATTTGTTTTATTGTTTTAATTTTTTTAATTTTTATTGTTAAGTTTTATTGCTGTGTTTTATGTTTTATTGCTTTATTTTATTTGCTGTTTTATTGATGGTGCTATTATTCTTATTGTTTTTATTACACTTGTGTGATTCCTGTGGTTTTGTTGTTTTTATCTTGTAAAGCACCTTGTAAACCTTGTTTTGGAAAGGTGCTATATAAATAAAGCTTATTATTGTTATTTTTATTATTATTATTTTGGATAATTTGTTTATTTTATTTATTTATTATTTTGGATAATTTGGTTTGGATAATGGATGAATGGATGGATTATTATTATTATTATCATCATCATCATCATCATCATCATCATCATCATCATTATTATTATTACCATTTTTCCCACTGGCTGGCAATTCCATATCCTTGTGGGAAGCCCAGCTTATGTCATCCATGTTAGCAGGTTAACATTATAGCATCGTAACATAAAAAGCGCAAGCAACTTTTAAAGGCGATCCTGAAAGGGATGCCGTTTACATCTATCGGCAGTATATGGCCTACCGAAAGAAGGTGTGAACACGTCGTAGTCCCCAGCACTTTTCATAACAACCTGACTGACGCCTGTGCGTGTGGGGCTGGCCTGCTGACTGCCCCAACAGAGGGACGAGAACAGGGTGCAGCAGCCTTTTGTTATCATGCAGCACAGACCTGGAACAACCTCCCAGATGACATCAGAGAAGCCCAGACTGACCACTTTTAAGTAGAAGCTAAAACTTTCCTATTTTACACTGCCTACTCTACCCTGTATTGGCTAATCTTTTTTTTTTTAGCTTAGATTCAAATAGCCTTCATTTTAATTGTTTCTGTTCAGGATCCCAACAGAGCTGCCACAGGCAAGTATGACGTTTCATTCATTCTGTCCGGGTAGTGCTTACTTGCACATGATGGAACAACTCTGTATGCAGGGAGGACCTCCTTTACCCTGTATGATTCTCCTCCATATGTGGACGGAGAGGTTTATGACCAAGAGGAGAATTCACGCACAGTGTGCATTTGAAAGTGGGACCATTTGTTGTGTACTTTATCTTTCTATTTCACTTGATTTGAACCGCATTAGTTTACTTTCTTAAGTATCTTATCTTTTGTATCTCTTGTTTCTACTTTTGCACTTTTTATTGTATTTATTTTTTGGGATTTCCCCTTCTTTTTCTTTCCAGTTGCACCTGTCCAATTACCTGACTCTTCCGAGCTGTCCCGGTTGCTGCTCCACCCCCTCTGCCAATCCGGAGAGGGCTGCAGACTACCACATGCCTCCTCCGATACATGTTAGGTCACCAGCCGCTTCTTTTCACCTGACAGTGAGGAGTTTCACCAGGGAGACATAGCACGTGGGAAGATCACGCTATTCCCCCCAGTCCCCCCTCCCCCCTGAACAGGCGCCCCGACCGACCAGAGGAGATGCTAGTGCAGCGACCAGGACACATACCCACATCCGGCTTCTCACCTGAAGACATGGCCAATTGTGTCTGTTGGGACGCCCGACCAAGCCGGAGGTAACACGGGGATTCGAACTGGTGAGTGCAGTGTTGGTAGGCAACAGAATAGACCACTACGCTACCCGGACACCCCATTACTTTTGTGCTTTTTAATTGTAAATCTTTTACTGTATTTTTATTATACTCTGTGAAGCACTTTGAATTGCCCCAGTGTATGAAATGTGCTATACAAATGAAGCTGATGCCTTGCCTAGTAAGTGGGGGGAGGAAAGGAGGTAAGAGAGAGGGATGAGGTGGAGCAAGGATGAGGAGATGATGCAGCAGTAAGTACAGCAGCAGATACACATAAGCACTGCAGGGAGATGATCTGAGTCTGACTGTCTTCCCGTAAGTGGTCCACATCATCGCCCCATGACTCACCTGCCTCTAGGAATGCATCATCAACAGTATGAGATCATCAGGTTGATCTAACCTCCCCACCCCACCCCCACCCTCACCCCCAAGACACAGCAGGGAAGATGCACTAGGCAGATTCAATGTGAACACACACACACACACACACACACACACACACACACACACACACACACACACACACACACACACACACACACATACACACTCTTAAATAGAGGAAGATTAACCCGCTGCCCCCACTCCCACACACTGACAAAATACAAACACACAGATGCTCACACATGGGCACACACCCAAGCACACAGATACCCCCCCACACACACACACACGCACACACAGCACAGTCCAAATGTACTTATCCCCTTAACAAACTTAGCCACTCTGCTGAAAACACAGCTAAGTGGCTAGCATCAATCAGCCCATCACTATAAAATCAGCCACACTGGATAGCATCTGTCTATATGGCTTAAGGTTTTAGCTTGGAGTTAAATAATAAATGACTAGTGGCCAATCCTGACCTTACATTATTTACTATAGCACACAGCAATACACGACCTGATTGCAAGGAACACATGGAACTAAAGGCAGAGCACAGATTGATTCTTTTGGCCTTGGACAAAAAGAGTGTATAGAGTCACAATCAATGTGTGTGTGTGTGTGTGCTTGCATGTGCGCGTGCATGCATAAATACTGTATGTCTGTAAAGAATTATACTTTCTGTTCCTTGCCAGATTTTTCTATTTCCAGCCATTCTCCAGCATGACAGTCATTATCATTGAGCTAGCAGGTGCGCGTGCACAAACAAACACACGCGCACACACACATGTACGCACGCACACATACACACACACGCGTGCGTACATAAATCCTTTGTCCTGCTCCCCACCTGCTCTCCCTCGTCCTTGAGTCCTGGGAGGAATATTGAGGAGCACTTATCTTACCAAGGCTCACACTTAATCACTATTATAAACAGATAGATAGATAGGATAAAGTGATGGCCGGATGTGGCTAAATTCAAGCTAAATATCTTGACTCCTACATTTCGGTGTTCATCGGTCTGACAGAGCTCCTCATCACTCCGTCAGCGTTGTCATGGCAGCGCTCACCTCACGTCACAACAGCACATCGAACGGCACGAGACATCGGAGAGAGGCCTAATAGGACTTATAACAGTCTTCACCACAAACTGCATTTGAAGCAATCAGATGAATAATTGATCCGTTTAATCTGGGCATGTGCTGATCATCAAGAGACAGAGCACAGCTCGGAGCACAGTGAGTGCTTCAGCTGCAGCCCGAACGATGCTTTTGTGCTAAGGGACGCGCATTGGGTTACATAGGAGAAACCCGCCTCAATTATATTTGAAGGAGCAAAGAGAAAGAGAGGGATGGGGAGGGTGGGGCGAGAGAGTGAGAGACAAAGAAGAGAGACGCAAGATAGCAAATGTATCAAGTGAGTAAAATAGACAGCAGTTAGTTCAAACAGAACACTGTGTTGATTCTCCTATTGGAAGGTGAAATAAGACAGAGGTTGGTGCTGACACTCATGTTAATGGTTGCCACTGGGTCACGGCAGGTCATCGGTTCTCGGCGTTCTGGCCGTGTCAAGTCCCGTTTTATTATTGATGGACTTGACACAGGAGCAGGTGTCTTGAAACCAACCCTGATTCCCTGATTACCTTTGTCTTGACACTGGTCCTTATGTTTGTTCTACCCACAATTACCCAAAACCAAGGGGGCACCCTGACACAAGGTATACAGAGATGGTTATATTGTCTAATTATGGAACACTGATCAAATATATGGTATATATTACATATATAATATATATCATAATGAATAATATGGGCAGCATGGTGCCACAGTGGTTAGCACGGTTGCCTCACAGCAAGAAGGTCCTGGGTTCGAGCCCCGGGGTAGTCCAACTTTGGAGATCATCCGGGGTCGTCCTCTGTGTGGAGTTTGCATGTTCTCCCTGTGTGTCTGCGTGGGTTTCCTCCAGGTGCTCCGGTTTCCTCCCACAGCCCAAAACACATGTAGGTCAGGTGAATCGGCCGGACTAAATTGTTCCTAGATGTGAATGTGTGTGTGTGTGTGTGTGTGTGTGTGTGTGTGTGTGTGTGTGTGTGTGTGTGTGTGTGTGTCGGCCCTGTGATGGCCTGGTGGCCTGTCCAGGATGTTTCCCCGCCTGCCGTCCAATGACTGCTGGGATAGGCTCCAGCATCCCCGTGACCCTGAGCAGGATTAGCGGCTTGGATAATGGATCGACAATGAAACCTAAATTATTGTCACCGTTCCCATGTAAACGAGATGTAGCATGCCCCGTTTTAAAGCACAGTGGTCAACGTTTCACCATTTGACCCCACCCATCCAGTCCTGGTGTAACTGGCCTGAAAAGGCCGACCCAGAAACCCGGAGCTCACCCCACCCGGAACTAAAAGCAAACAACAGATTCTCCCTCGGGACGTATAAACTAACATACGGATGTCCTCCAGGGAACACAAACCAGCGTGAGCTCATGGAAAGTATTTAACGTCTTTTCATGCCGCGTCTATTTTTCATCCTCCTCCACAAAGACAGGCAGGCGCTGTGCTTCGGGAAGGGCCATAAAGTCCATCAACAATCTGTGCAGTTAGGGTTGCATAATGTTTACTTAGTCACACTCTCAAAACGCGGGGGGCTGTTGAACGCTGCTCGGCCAGGCTGGTTGTGAAATTTGTTGATCAGTGTTCAATAATTAGGCCCGAGGAGGGTCAATACATAGCTTTTCACCAGGGGAGCAGAACTGTACTCCAGAGCCAAGTACAAGATTTTCTTTAGCGATGATACACGAGTTTTCTTTTCTCACCATGAATCTTGTTTTAAGCAGTTATTTGAACAGGTTTGTTTGTTTTATGATTGAAAGAAGCCACGCTGGCTTTCACGTCTTTAAACCTACAGAATACGGAATCTCCGACCACAAACAGCAACCGAAACTGGACTGAAAACTGTCTTTTCTCATGCACCCACATGCGACCCGCTGAAACGTTCAGACTTTTCAGTACACTCCCTGCAGCGCCCTAAACCTTTGATCCGGCACGATTTCTCACATAAACAAATGAACAAGTTGCAGCTCGGGGGGGTCAAACGAGTAGATTTCACAACATTGTATGGGTTTTATCAGGGGAAGCCCCACACTGTTAAAGACCTTCAACTATGAAAGGTGTATTGGGTGTGCAAGTTTTGTGTAACTGAGTGGGTGAGCACAGCAGGACCAAAACTCCAGCAGAAGAATTACCCCTGGGCTGACTGTAATCAGCAGTGCTAACCTATGTGCTTTTTGCTCCAGTCGGAGTTTACTGAAATGGCTGCTATGAACTGGAACCCACTTTTATCGCAGCTGCTAAAATAGACGGGGCTCTTAAAAGGTGCCTTGCAAGGGAACTTCCTTTTTTCCTGTTGCGCCTGCCACCACGTGTGCGTGCGTGTATGTGCGCATGTACATTTGTGTGTAAAAATGAGTTCTTGCTTGTTTGTGTCTTTCTGAAAATGGGTAAATTTATACAGTTTCAGCCAAACGGATGCATCTTATCAATTTGATTCACAAATTTTAAAAAAAAACTACATTATCAATATTAAAAAAAAAATTGCAATGACACAGCACTCCTATGCAGTGATGTGCTGGATACTGAGATGCAAGTCGCCTCAGTTGCCCCAATAATAGCCTTACTGCCAGTGTCACCATGTATCTGCAATAATGACAAGGACAGATGGCAGGGCATCTCACACACACACACACAGATGTAACTTCTGGGAATTTATCTCAGGCAGAAGGGTGCATTTCCAGTCAGTCAGGTGACCAGTTCTACTGCGGGATCTCCCGGTGGTCACATGACCGACTGCTCGCTTGCCTTCCTCCTCCCTCTTCCCCTCCTCTCCTCTGCTGTCTTCACCCCTTCCCTGCCAAACGAAGACGTCCCGCTGATTAATTGCTACATTGCCTGCCCCGCTGCCTCGTCAATGTCCTCTCAGCTCCTCACATCAAATGAGAAAAAAAAATACGCCCCCAGTTCCTCTTTTTCACCCCTCGCTGCCTTCCACCCACCCCCCCACCCCACCCCTCCTTCGGGGACTTAATCCAATGTCTGTCCTGCCGGCTACTTGAATAATTCAGTGAAGCGCTGCTGCTGACCACAAAGAGCCATCTCTTAGATATAAAGAGAGAGAGAAGGAGAGAGAGAATGAGGGAGAGAGAGAATGAGGGAGAGGAGAAACAAAAGAATAGAGTGGAAAGGCTAAGTGGAAAGGAAGGAGGGAGGGTTAAAATAGAGGACATGAGGATGGGGGGTACATGAAGGGAGAGTAATAGAGTGATAGCAGCAGATGTAGGTCTGTGAGCTTCCCAGGATCCCCATACTCATCTTCCTCGTCGTCCTCGTCGTCGGCAGTCCTTTCCTCATAACCCAGGTCTACAATCCCCGCTGACGCGGCAGGTCAACTGGAAATAGACAGCATTCTCTGGCTTGACCGGATCGGGTCAGGCCAAAGCCAGATCCGGTAGCCAACACAGATATCTAATATTGCCATCCTGCCACAGTGGCGATCAAGTGTCCTTTTGCAGCCATCATGACACAGCATATCTGTCCACAGGCCACATCCACACTCGTCCTCGGTTCGAATTTGGAGTTAAAGGGAAAACGCAGCTCAGACCAGAAATGTTATTCCCAAGGCCTGGCCCAGCTCTGCCCTGACCTACCGACGTTGGTGGAAAATAAACAGCCCTCTCTCAAGGCTGGCAACCTCGTTAAATACAATTGAGCTTGCCATATCTGCCATAATTTCAGAGATGAGCATCAGTAATACTACGAACCCTTGGGACATTTGTTTGTGGTTTCCTACCCCTTATTCTCTGAAGGTTTAGTCAGCTGGGAACTAATAAAAAAAACGGTTTTTTTTCAGTCATAAAGTTCTTTTTGTGCTTTACCAGTTATATGTGTCTTCTTTCCCCTGTTCACTGAGCATGGAGACACTACAAACATTACTCCTGATGACGTCACAAGAGGTTTTGTCGCATTCACCAGCTTGGCTGTGACTGTCCTGGACCAAAGAAATAACGTACAAGTTGCCAGGCGGAGTGGTGATTCCCTTCATGTGAGGTGGTGCATGCACTGTGTCCTATGTGTTTAAGGGGAAACCCTCAAGATGTACACCATGCAAATGCTAATGGGGGGGGGGGTTGGTTGGTCAGGGAGAATACCCCACCCTCGGTGCTGCAACGCACCACTGGTGTGATGAAGTGTTGGGGAAAAGTCAGTGAAGAACTCAGAGGCTTTCCTGTCTACTCTTGCTTTCACCATGCTGTCCACACTTCACTGGCTGTCAGTGTGAAATGTGGATGTAAGAGAAGGACGTAAACCAACAAAACCCAAAGGGGAGCGTTTTCAGGAGGTTTGTGGTGTTTTTTTGGATGCAGAGACAGAGAAAGAGAGAAAGCAAAACTGAAGGGTAGTTTGACTGAAAGACAGCCAGAGAGAGTGAGAGACTTTTTTTTGACTTTCAAAATATTTCAATAAAAATCACAAGAAAATTACAACACAAAGACCAACATGGTCAGTAACATCAGATTCACAGAATCGAAATCATCTCAGGACACGCCTCAAGATCAGCTCATCATCCACAATACAGCAAAGTACATTTTTAAAACACCACACATTGCGAAAACTTTCCAGATCGCCCATCAATTTGAAGTAGCAAAAATCTACTTTCACACGAGCTCTTAACATTTTTATGTACACAAAAACAGCATCATCATTCCCAGCTTCCTCCATTCTGTTTCTTCTGCTCAGGTACACGGCCATCTTTGCACTCCCCAGAATGAAATTAAGAAGCTGGCATTTGGCCCTGTTTTCCTGTGAGTACCTGTAGCCCAGAATGCACGTGGGTTTGGAAAAGACCTCCCCAAACAACCCACAAACATTTTCCAGTAATGTAAACAGTGGCAGCAGTCGACAACATTCCATGAAGCAATGAAAGACAGATTCAAGATTAGAGCAAAATGGGCAATCATGGTTAACATCAGAATTAATAACAGAGACAAAAGCATTAACAGCCACGATACCATGTAAAACCCTCCACTGCAGGTCTGCAGCTCTTTTGACCAATGGTGGTTTGTACAGCGCTCTCCACTCAGGAGCAACACTGTCCCTCAGACCTAAGTGAGCCCTCCATGGGGTGTCAGGTTTACCATTTAATTTGTCCCTGTGCAGAACTTTAACATACATTTTGTACACTGACCTTCCCATTTGGATCCTGAAAAGAAAACACAGTGGGATTCTCACTATTTAAAAGAGGTCCTGTATAGTCCTTAAAATCTGGAGAAATGTTCATTGAAGGGAAAACATCCTTCTCATCAGGTCTAACAGAGCCATTATAATGCTGGACCAACAGTGTCCGCTCACCACTTGTGAGAGCTTCCCTCCATTTGGTAAGCAGCAGAGTGATGACACGAGTTGATCTCAGCTCTAAGTGGGAGGCAAGAGGATCTGGATTGTCCATGTCTGGGCCTGCAAGCTGAATTACATGTCCCAGAGTCACCACGTTCGACACTCAGAACCGCCTCAGCAGAGTTGGCCCCACTTGACAGACTGCACTGAAACAAGAAGCCATGTATGATTGTTGGAGCAGCTAAAACAAAGCTGTGTTGTCTCAGTCTCTCTTTGTTTAACAAATTTCACACCTTGAAAAGCCCACAGTAGAAGTCAGGTAGGTCCTTGATGTTAAGCTGTTTCAAGTCCATCAAAACCAAAGATCTGTCCAGTCCCAGGCCACCTAGCTGACTCAGAATGGTGCAAGCCAGCAACCTCCACACTAACTCAGCAGGACCATACAGAAAACTTTGCAGGAACTGGAAACGGAAGGTAGCGCCCCTGCTGCTCAGGTGGATCAAGCCCTGCCCTCCTTCAACCCTCGGCAGGTACAGCATACACTAAGGCACCCAGTGCAGTTTGTCCCAGAGGAAGCTGACAAGAAGAGCCTGGATCTTGGACAGCAGGCCTGGTGGGGGGTCAACAACTGACAGACGATGCGATAACATTGACGATATCAAGGACTCAACCTCTGTAGGACATCTTGGTTATGACCCACTTTCACTTTGCCAACCGACCTTTGACCTTTTCAAGAACATTTTCCCAGTTTTTAAGAACAACGGACTGATCACCCAGAAACACTCCTAGATATTTCAGCCCCCCCACCTTCCAAGTCAACCCCCCAGGCAAAAGGAGCTTTTTCTCCAGTACACCCCGAACACTGATAGCCTCGCTTTTGATCCAGTTAACCTTGGCTGAAGATATTAAGCCACACTGGATGATGTCCCTCTCCAATATGTCAATATCCTGCTGATTGTTCACCAGAATTACTAGATCATCCACATAGGCTGACAGTTTTAAGGGTACACTGCAACCTGGGATAGTTATGCCCCGAAGGTCAGATCTGAGTTTCTGTAACAATGGCTCAAATGCTAGGGAGTATAACATGCCCGAGAGGGCGCAGCCTTGTTTAATCCCCTTTGCATTTGAAAAGGAGCACTCAAACCACCATTAATTTTCAGCACACTCTGAATGTCACAATACAGAACCTTAAGTTTGCTAATAAAGCCAGGACCAAAACCAAAGGCCCTCAATGTGAGCCACAGATATTCCTGCTCAATACGATCAAAGGCTTTTTCTTGATCAATTGATATGATGCCAGCGTTGAGGCCAAACAGCCTACATATGTCTAAAAAGTCTCGAATCAACCTGCCAGGTACACAGTAGGTCTGGTTACAATGAATCACCTGTCCCATCATTTTACTCAGTCTGGTTGCTAGCACCATTGAGAGGAGCTTATAATCAGTACAAAGCAGTGACACAGGCCTTCATGGGCTGTGGGTCACCTTTCTTGGGCAGGAAGGTGAGAACCGCCTGCCCGCAGCTCAATGGCAGATGCCCTCTGGCAAGACTCATTTAGCACCACCAGCAGATCCCCCCTGATTACTGACCAGAAAGATTTGTAAAAGTCAACAGGTAGACCATCAATTCCAGGAGCTTTCCCACTCTGCATACTCTGCAGAGCAGTATAGAGTTCATCAGAGGAAAGAGTTGCTTCCAACTCTACATTGCTCTGCTGGTCCACCTGAGGTAGATCGGTATAAAAACCCTGAGCCACTGCCTGCCCCTCTCTGTGCTCACAGCTAAATAGGTTACTGTAGAAGCTGACAGCACACTTACGAATCACAGTATAGTCAGTCAACACCTGCCCAGTGTCAGATCTTAAGCTGTGAATGAACCGCTTCTGTCCATTCTTACACTCCAAGCAAAAGAAAAAGTGTGATGGGACATCCATCTGGGCTACAAGTTGAAAGCGGAACCTGACCAAAGCACCCTGAGCTGAAACACCCAGCAGGTTGTTCAAACGAGACTTTTTCGCTGCGAGTGCCTCAGTATGGTGTTGGTCCCCTGTGGCTTCAGCCAAGCCCTGGAGTTCCTCTACTTCAGACTTCAGAGCTTTCACTGAAGTCATTAAGGTTTATGTGACATTCAGAGTGTACTGTCGCCCAGTTGTCTTATTTAGACTTTTCCAATATCCCACCACTGTTGTGCAGACACAAAATCTGATATTGTACTTTGGTGGTTTCTCCAAAAACAGACAAAAGTGTCCTTGAAGTTTCTATCCTCCAGTAAGGCTGTGTTAAAATGCCAGTCGGCACTATTGGATTTCAAACATTTTATAAAGACAGAAACCAGTAGCGAATGGTCACAAAAACTGACAGGGCTGATGATGCAGCTTTTGAACACATTAAACTGATGTTTCAAACAATAGAAACGATCAAGCCTGGCCATAGACATCAAGTTATCCTTAACATGTGTCCAGGCGTGGTGTATTGTCTCTGTTTGTTATGAAAGCCTCTCCACATATCACACAGTTCATGAGCCTCAATAAGACGACTGCGAGAGGC
The DNA here is from genome assembly GCF_029633865.1 of Lampris incognitus. Lineage (NCBI taxonomy): Eukaryota > Metazoa > Chordata > Actinopteri > Lampriformes > Lampridae > Lampris > Lampris incognitus. Next base: position 99,930,985 of record NC_079213.1, on the reverse strand, counting down.
AGCATGAGGCTCTGCATGGTTCCTGTCCAACCTGCTGTCCTCAGTACAAGTGAAATCTCCACCAATTAATAAATAGTCCTCACTGGTACAATTCTCAATAACCTCATCTAAAACATCCAGGAAGACCAACCTCTCCACTCCCACAACTGGAGCATAAATATTAATAAACAACATTTTTACCTGTTCATACACTGCTGTTAATTTTAACAGGTGGCCTTTAATAACTTCCTTAGACTCGACAGACAGGAATAAAATTCCTGGAAAAAAAAGAATACAAACTCCACTACTGTTACTGGTTTTGTGACTTAAAAAGGTCTCACCAGTCCATTCTGTCCTCCAGTCAGCCTCGTTATTAGTGGTAGTGTGTCGCTTGTACAAAAAGCACATCTAACTTTTTAAGAGCACACAGGTTGAAAAGAGGGGCCCTTTTCCCACCATTTCTTGCCCCATTTACAAAACCCAATTCCAATGAAGTTGGGACGTTGTGTAAAACGTGAATAAAAACAATACAAGGATTTGCAAATCCTTTTCGACCTATATTCAATTGAATATACTACAAAGACAATATATTTAATGTTCAAACTGATAAACTTTATTGTTTTTTGCAAATATTCACTCATTTTGAATTTGATGCCTGTAACATGTTCCAAAGAAGCTGGGACAGGGGCAACAAAAGACTGGGAAAGTTGAGGAATGCTCAAAAAACATCTGTTTGGAACATTCCACAGGTGAACAGGTTAATTGGAAACAGGTGAGTGTCATGATTGGGTATAAAACGAGCATCCCTGAAAGGCTCAGCCGTTCACAAGCAAGGATGGGGTGAGGTTCACCACTTTGTGAACAACTGCGTGAGCAAATAGGCCAACAGTTTAAAAACGTTTCTCAACGTACAATTGCAAGGAATTTAGGGATTTCATCATCTACAGTCCATAATATCATCAAAAGATTCAGAGAATCCGGAGAAATCTCTGCACATAAGCAGCAAGGCCAAAAACCAACATTGGATGCCCGTGACCTTCGACCCCTCAGGCGGCACTGCATTAAAAACCGACATCCTTCTGTAAAGGATATTACCACGTGGGCTCAGGAGCACTTGGGAAAACCATCGTCAGTTAACACAGTTCAGCGCTACATCTACAAGTGCAGGTTAAAACTCTACCATGCAAAGTGAAAGCCATATATCAACAACACCCAGAAACGCCGCCGGCTTCTCTGGGTCCGAGCTCATCTGAGATGGACTGACGCAAAGTGGAAAAGTGTGCTGTGGTCCGACGAGTCCACATTTCAAATTGTTTTTGGAAATCATGGACGTCGTGTCCTCCGGGCTAAAGAGGAAAAGGACCATCCAGATTGTTATCAGTGCAAAGTTCAAAAGCCAGCATCTGTGATGGCACGGGGATGTGTTAGTGCCCATGGCATCATGGGTAACTTGCACATCTGTGAAGGCACCATTAATGCTGAAAGGTACATACAGGTTTTGGAGTAACATATGCTGCCATCCAAGCGACGTCTTTTTCAGGGATGTCCCTGCTTATTTCAGCAAGACAATTCCAAGCCACATTCTGCACGTGTTACAACAGCGTGGCTTCGTAGTAAAAGAGTACGGGTACTGGACTGGCCTGCCTTCAGTCCAGACCTGTCTCCCATTGAAAATGTGTGGCGCATTATTAAGCGCAAAATACGAAAACAGAGACCCCGGACTGTTGAGCAACTGAAGTCGTACATCAAGCAAGAATGGGAAAGAATTCCACCTACAAAGCTTCAACAATTAGTGTCCTCAGTTCCCAAATGCTTATTGAGTGTTGTTAAAAGGAAAGGTGATGTAACACAGTGGTAAACATGCCCCTGTCCCAGCTTTTTTGGAACGTGTTGCAGGCATCAAATTCAAAATGAGTGAATATTTGCAAAAAAAAAAACAAAGTTTATCGGTTTGAACATTAAATATCTTGTCTTTGTAGTGTATTCAATTGAATATAGGTCGAAAAGGATTTGCAAATCATTGTATTCTGTTTTTATTCACGTTTTAAACAACGTCCCAACTTCATTAGAATTGGGGTTTGTAAGTTTAAGCTCCCTATTCTTATGTCCTCCATAATACAGAAAAGACGTTGCAAAACAGAAACAAGTGGACAGAGAAAGAATAAATTGAAAAACTTATTCATCATTCCCTAACTGCTCTCTGACCTTTTGAACTAGTTTTTTCAAACGAAAAGTTTCCTGTTCAGTGAAAGCCCCCCCCCCCCCCCCCCAGAACACCAGGACTTCTCAGAAAAGTCTTGAATCAAAGAAGAGTTGCAAATCAGGAAACACTTTGTCAACTTTTACATTTCTGGCCCTCTTAGTGTCCTGCAAGAACTTCTTAATACTCACTACAGAGTATCCAGTCTGTTGTTGAGTCCCCGTCTGTGAGGCAGCCAGAGACTCCACATCACTGGCTTCATCACCTTCACTCTCATCCGACTGCAGACACCTACTCTGACAAGAAACCTTTGTCGCTATACTAGAAGGCTGAGACACCTCATCAGATTTCCTCTTCTTATCCTTGACATTAGAAGAGTCTTTCTTTACCAACATCACACATTCCTCCTCCAGAGAACATTCTGCTTCATTAGTTTCAGACTGTGTCCATTACATCACAGTTAATAGTATCTGTGGGACACTTTTCAACAGCCTCTACAACAGTATTGTCCTGTGTAGGGCCTGGATCAGCAGCACCTGAACCCACAGCCCCTGAACTTGCCGAACCCGGATCGTCAGCAACTGAGCCAGCAGCCCCTGCTTTAGCAGAACCTGGATCAGCAACACCCGAACCAGCAGTCTCTGGGTTAGCCGAACCAGGAACAGCAGCACCTGAACCAGCAGCCAGAAACTCAGCTTCACTCCGGTTGTCTTCCTGCTGCGTGTCTCCCTGCTTTGAGCTCGGCGCCGCAGTCCCAGTTTGCTCGGGGCCCTGTGCTGCCGTCCCACCCTCATTTGGCTCAGCAGTTGAGTTCTCTGGACAGGAACGTATGAGATGACCCTCCATTACGCAGCCAAAACATTTCATTGTCTCTGATGATACGTACACATCGTAGTCAAAACCATCAAGGAAGAGAGAGAGAGAGAGAGAGAGAGAGAGAGAGAGAGAGAGAGAGAGAGAGAGAGAGAGAGAGAGAGAGAGAGAGAGAGAGAGAGAGAGCAATTGCAATTGAAGAGCCCATTGACTCAAATAATTTCTGGAAAGAATTGACACTCTTTCAGCAAACCACACAAGGGAGAATTGGCTGTAGTATTCCTGTAACCTATCACGTTACAGTTGATATGACAGGATATGACATATGACGTACAGTTGATACGACAGTATATGACATAGGACGTACGGAGGTACTGGAGGTCAGAGATGTCATGGGGATGCCCCGATGGAGTTCATTAAAGACAATCAATTTGAGTAAACTGCCTCATTCCTTATACCGTATCAATGAATACGACATGGTGGCAGAGTAGTTGATCGAACTCACGTCAAAGAGAGAGAAGATGGATTCCCACGGCATTCCGAGCCCTAGGATGGACTGGGATTCGACGAACCTGCCGGATGCATGGAGAAAGTTTCGACAGCATGTTGAGCTAATGTTCTCAGGCCCACTCCGTTTGCAAAACGAAGAAGCGAAGTGCAGTTATCCTCTACTATGGGTGGGAGAAAAAGGATGCGACGTCTTCAACACATGGACGCTGACAGCTGATGAAGCTAAGTTACTGAAAACGTATTATGATAGATATGAGGAATACGTGATTCCTAAAGCTAACCCGATTTTTGCAGGTACAAGTTTCATGAAAAAACGCAGAACGCGGGAGAGTCCTTTGAGAATTTTGTAACAGAGCTAAAGTTACTCGTTGAGGACTGTAACTATGCTAACAACGATGACATGGTCTGGGATAGGATTGTTTTTGCAACCAGCTCACCAAGAGTACGTGAGAAACTGCTTACCCACGGACCAGATTTGACCTTAGAGAAAGCCATCGAAATCGCTAGATCGCATGAGCTAGCACAGGAACAGATCAGAACGATGGTTGGCAGCCACACCAGTAGCGATGTGGCTGTACATGCTGTAAATAAGAAGCCCAACAGGAATGAAACAGTTAGCCACAGACCGGGGCGATATTTCAAAGGAAATTATGACCATAACAATACAGAAATGAGAAGTGTGGATATTGCGCATGGGAACACAATGATGATGAGGTCTGTCCAGCAAAAGGGAAACAGTGTAATAAGTGCAAAAATGTAATCACTTTGCTAAAGCTTGAACGACAGGACCACAACGACAAAGATACACAAGAAAAGTGCATGGCATAGTAGAAGATGACAATGTGACCGAGGATGAATCCTTCATAGACACAGTTACTAAGAATTCCAGTAATAATGACAAAAGGCAAGCATTTGTTGAACTGGAGTTGGGACCAGAAACATTTATGACGGACTTTAGAGATGTAGATCTAAAACCAGCAGAAACAAAACTCAGTGCATATGGTGGTCAAGCACTGCATGTGACAGGGATGTGTGACCTATAATGCAAGTACAAAGGCACTACTGTCATGCGAGAGTTTCACATAGTCAGTACACAGGGCCCACCTGTCCTAGGCCTGCAAGCCTGCCTAGACACAGGTTTAGTCAAACTGGTGCTATCTGTCGATGCTGCACAAAATGAACCCACTAACATTATGGCTGAGTACTCTGATGTGTTTAAGGGCATTGGACAGTTCCCAGGAGAAGGCACAATCCACCTGAAACCGGTTGCAGTACCAGTGGTGTACCCTCCATGACGGATTCCACTCAAGCTCTGCAACCGTTTGGAAGAAGAGCTGAATGAGATGGAAAGAGCTGGAGTCATCCAGAAGGTAACAGAATGTACAGAATGGGTAAATACACTGGTGGTTGTTGAAAAACCAGCACTGGCAGACTGAGAATATGCCTTGACCCCAAAGACCGGAATCAGGCAATACAAAGACCACATTACCCAATGCCTACATTAGATGACATCACACCAAAGCTGGCTAGAGCACAATATTTCAGTGTGCTTGATGCACGGTCAGGCTACTGGGTGATCAAACTAACAGAAGAGTCTTCAATGTTGACAACCTTTAACACTGTGGTTGGCCCGGTACAGGTTTTTCCGCCTTCCTACGGGCCATGCTGCAGAGGACGAAGGAAAGAGGGGTAAAGTTAAACCCAGATAAATGTGTCATCTGTGTTCCAGTGGTCAAATACTTGGGGCACAGGCTGAGTCGTGAAGGCATCAAACCAGACCCAGGCAAGGTGGAAGCCTTCAGAGATATGGAGCAACCTCAGAACAAGGCAGAGCTTGAGACAATACTGGGGATGACCAACTACCTGGCCAGATTCGCATCCAGATTGTCAGAGGTGAATGCACCACCACGTAAACTACTGAAGGAAAGCAGTGAGTTTGTATGGGATGCAACACATGACAAGGCATTCCAGAACATAAATAGAAATAACGTTAATGGAAATATATAACATAAATAGAAATATCTCATTGTACAGGAACCAGGTCCAGTCCTCACTTACTTTGATCCAGAAAAGGAACTGACACTACAGGTTGATGCATCCAAGAGTGGCCTCGGAGCAGTGCTCCTACAGGAAGGTAGGCCAGTTGCATATGCCTCAAAGTCACTAAATCAGTCTGAAGAAACTATGCTCAAATTGAGAAGGAGCTCCACGTGGTCCTCTTTGGGTGTAAGCGCTTTCATCAATACGTGTATGGTCGCTACGTAGTCATCGAGTCTGACCACAAGCCTCTCGAATCGATACTGAGGAAACCCCTCGCAGCAGCACCAGTCAGATTTCAACGCATGATACTGCAACTGCAAAGATATGACATCACTATCACGCACCGCCCCGGAAAAGACATTCCAGTCGCAGACACGTTGTCCAGGAAGCCAGTCGTCACCAACGAGACCAATCTGAGTGAAGGCATGGATGCCCAAGTACACATGCTCATGAGTAACCTACCTGTGAGTGACAGCAAGCTTACAGAAATCCAGGCAGCTACATTCCGAGATGCGCAGCTCACCATGTTGAAATAGGTAATACGGGCTGGCTGGCCTGAATCAAGAAAGAAGTGTCCCACCCAGTGTTGCTGAATATTGGAATCACAGGGACGAGATCACAGAAATCAATGGTGTGTTGTTCAAAGGTGAGAAAATCGTCGTTCCGCACACACTACGAGAAAAAATGCTAAGACGCATACACACAGGACACATGGGAGTAGAAAAGAGTAAACAAAGGGCTAGAGACATTCTATTTTGGCCTGGCATGAATGCACAGATAGAATATGTAGTGGAGAGATGTCCCATATGCATAGAGCGCCACAGCTTAAACACGAAAGAACCAATGATCTCACATCCCATTCCTGAGAGGCCATGGCAGGTTGTAGGTACGGACTTGTTCACTTCTGAAGGGCAAGACCACATAGTAGTTGTAGATTACTACAGTAGATACTTTGAGATTGGAAAGACTACATCACACTACTTCGTCTGTAGTCATCTACAAAATGAAGGCCATATTTGCCAGACAAGGAATACCTGAGAGAGTTATCAGTGATAATGGTTCTTGTTATAGCTCCAGGGATTTCAAAAGCTTTGCAGAAGCATGGGAGTTTAACCACATCACTTCTAGCCCCCACTATGCACAGAGCAATGGCCTTACAGAGAGAACCATCCAGACAGCCAAGATGATACTGGACAAAGCCAGAGCAGAAAGAAAGGATCCATACCTCAGCTTGCTGGAGTACCGCAACACTCCAGTCGATGGCCTGAAGTCACCAGCCCAGCTGCCAATGAGTCGATGACTGAGGTCAGTACTTCCCACCACAGGTAAACAACTCCACAAGTTGTCTGTCAAAAGGCTGTGCATGCCAGGAGAGTACAGTGTCAGCACAGACAGAAGCCATACTATGACCTCAGTGCAAGACCACTGTCAACACTAAAGTGTGGTGACACAGTCCACATCCAACAGCCAAATGGACATTGGAAACCTGCCACTGTGACAGAGCCTGCAGACACAGAGAGATCCTACAACGTCCACACTGATGAGGGTCAAGCCTATCATCGCAATCGTCATCACCTGCTACAGCCAAAGGACAACACGACACACATAAGCTGTGAAGTACAGCCAGAACGAAATGATGGTATAGAACAAGGGACGTCAACACCGGACACTACATCTTCATACGTGTACACTACCAGGTTTGGACGTACAGTTAAACCAAGAAAGGTCCTTGACCTGTAAATGTAAAGGGTGTAGGCGGATCGCTGCCCTATGAACATTTGCCAAAAAAAAAAACCAAACAAATAATAATAATCATATGTTGAACTTTACATTTTTTGAATTGCGCTGAACATGCCAAATGCAAGAGTTAAAGTTTACTATTACCTGCTTATCGTGCTTATGTTGTATTTTGAATTGCACTGACCATACTGAATGCAAGATATGAATATGACACTTACCTCTTTATCCTACCTACTTACCTAAAGAGTATACCTCATTCGAGTGTTCTGTTTATCATATGCTGAAAAAAAAGTATTGTTATGTTTTCACTGTTGCCTTGAAATATGTAGTGTTTTTAAGAAATGTGCACGTTTAGAATAATGCGCTTATGTCATAGCATGGTTTACTTACTTGGGCAGTAGAAATGTGATTGATGCCAAATGTGTTGTATGTTATGAAGGCATTTAATTTTAAGAAGGGATATGTAATATTCCTGTAACCTATCATGCTACAGTTGATACGACAGGATATGACATATGACGTACAGTTGATACGACAGGATATGACATAGGACGTACGGAAGTACTGGAGGTCAGAGATGTCATGGGGATGCCCTGATGGAGTTCATTAAAAACAATCAGTTTGAGTAAACTGCTTCATT
>NC_079213.1:99901469-99921469 GCF_029633865.1 Lampris incognitus | reverse complement strand
TATTCACCATTTACCACACGGGCCACTTCAGGGTCACATCCAGATTACATGTTGCTGAGAGCACCGCATCTTTGCCAAAAAAGGACCACATTTGATTTGGCATATTTGGGCCATATTTGCTATTATACATGTGGGCCACTTCAGGCTCACATCCATTTTGTCAGGGCCAGAAGAAGGCCATCAGTGCCGCATCATTGCCTGAAGTGGCCCACATCCGGATGCTGTCTGGGTTGTCTTGATATTGTGGCCAGTAAGAGAAGACGTTGCATTATATTTACCCAAAATTTAGTGAGTGTAAAAATTAAATGCATTGCTTTGAGCAGAGTATAAAATTCATATGAAACGTTTGTACATGGCATGATAAATATTTTCAGATGTGACCCACTAACATGGCAAGATTTATATCTGCCTTTGTGATCCTCTGCCATGCATTAAATGCAGACTGGGGTTTTCAGTTGTGGGATGGCTTCGGTCCATCAATGTACATAAGAAATAGCTGCAGCCTATGTTGCTCATCCCTAAGCGCGGTCTGAGGCCAACTTTCATTACCACTGGTGGCTTCTTGCAGCTATCCTAATGTTGTCTACTAACTTATCCCTGTCATAGCAGAGGCATTTTGGGGTGTCTACACTCTAAAAGCAAGAAGTCAGTTTTTCCAGGGAGAAGTAACGTTACACAAATGTCAAGCAAGTGGTCCAATTAACCGATCAGAAATCAAGCATTCACCTACGAGTCACTGACTTGGTCCAAGAGGACTGCGCTTCACCTAAAAACACAGTAAATCACAGTCTGCTGCAGGGGTATAGCACACAATTCTGGGCCCTATACATAAGCAGTCTCTGTGGGCCCCTTTTTAGCTAGTTAGCTATCATCGCTTTCCACTTTAGCTAGTTAGCTGGGCCACCTTTCTTTTAAAAGCTCCTAGCTCACCTTTCTTTTGGAAGAAATTACTCAACAGTTGTTTCCCCTCATTTGCCTTCTCTCCCTTTCCTTTTTTCTTTTCTTTTCTGGAACCCAGATTTTGCTTTCTTTGGGAAAGACATGATTCTGTGCTTGTGCTTGTATCAGCAGTCACCCGCGACAGGACTAGATGAGCTGCATTGAGAGATGCTCGTGAGGGGCGGACTAAACCATTTTGCACCTTTTGTAAGGGGTGAGAGGGGCCTCAGAGAGCCTACACTATTTTCTTTAACTTCCTCAACCAATGTATTGAGCCAATTTTAAGTGAAGTTATGACACTAATTAGTTAGAAATAAAATTTAACAAACTTTTAATTTCAGGTTTCCTGAGCCCCCCCCCCCTTCTGGGCCCTGGTAGGTCCTTCCCCTTTTTTCCTCCCACTACGATGCCGCTGGTCTGCTGTCCAATTCAGAACAAAAACATTATTGCAGTGACACAATGAAATAACACCCCAAAATACGACCGAGTCAAAAAGTCGCTCGCAGACAAATCTCTGGAAATTATAACCAAGTGGATTAACTCACTAACTCACACCGTAACTCGCTTTAGATTTACAATGCTGTGTGTTGGATCTGGCCACCGCTGCACCCCCCCCCCCCCCGTCAAGACTGGGATTCAAATACATGCAGCTTTTCTGGCATTTAGGACTCAAGGACAATGTGGAAGACATGTTTGACCATGAATGACCGTACGTCCAGTCCCTGAGCAAACACAGCAGCATGCTAGCCTAGCATTAGGTCACAAAGGGTCACCTACACAGTGGGGTTTCCCCGGCCTAATTTTCCTTTAGATTTCTACTCAGAAAATTGCATTGGCAGATTACCAAGCTGTGGTTCTCCCTTTTTATGACTTGTGGCATGGTGGTTAGAAGAAGAAAAAAAAGCAGACTCCAATCATGAGGCAGTCAAGTCATGTTGAAACACTTAGAGGTTCTGTATTAAACACAATTTGAAAGTATATAAAATACAATTTGCCATGGTCTTGGTGCTGCCATCGGATCTGACCCACTAAAATGAGCTCTAAAGTCAACGTGGCAATAACTTCAAATGACCTCATATACTTGGCCTTAAGGTAACCGCTGAGAGAAAACTGTCAATGTACTTGGATTATCGGCCCGTTGAAACAGATGGACGAGGTCATGAGTGAGGATCCCTGCTGTCCTTTGGTGGGCACCATTTCTTATGACTATTTCGTATACTCTGATTCAGAAGAAACGCAGCAATGAAGATATGAATGAGCAAACAGGGACGAATATTTCAGAACATCGAAGGTAAACAGGCATCTAAACAAGAACTTGTTCTTATTTTGTCTCCGGTTCGTCCCATGGCGTGGTAGTCTATTCCATTGCCTACCACTATGGGATTGCTGGTTCGAATCCCCGTGTTACCTCTGTCTTGGTTGGGCGTCCCTACAGACACAATTGGCCGTGTCTGCGGGTGGGAAGCCGGATGTGGGTATGTGTCCTGGTCGTTGCACTAGCACCTCCTCTGGTAAGTCGGGGTGCCTGTTTGGGGGGGGGGCTGAGGGGAATAGCATGATTCTCCCATGCGCTACGTCCCCCTGGTGAAACTCCTCACTGTCAGGTGAAAAGAAGCGGCTGGTGACTCCACATGTATCAGAGGAGGCATGGGGTAGTCTGCAGCCCTCCCCGGATCGGCAGAGGGGGTGGAGCAGCAACCGGGACGGTTCAGAAGAGTGGGGTAATTGGCCAGATACATCCACCCATCTATCCATCCATTATCCAAAGAGCTTATTCTGCTCTCAGGGTCATGGGGATGCTGGAGCCTATCCCAGCAGTCATAGGGTGGCAGGAGGGGAGACACCCTGGAAAGGTCGCCAGGTCATCTTAGTGCAAATACACACACACACACACACATTCACACCTAGGGACAATTTAGTACGGCCAATTCAGCTGACCTACATGTCTTTGGACTGTGGGAAGAAACTGGAGCACCCAGAGGAAACCCACGCAGACACGGGGAGAACAGGCAAACTCCACACAGAGGACGACCCAAGACAACCCCAAGGTTGGACTACCCCGAGGCTCGAACCAAGGACCTTCTTGCTGTGAGGCGACTGCGCTAACCATAGTGCCACCACGCCGCTCTTGCCTGGACACAATTGTGGAGAAAAAGGGGGAAATTTTTTTTTTTTTTAAAAACCGTCCCAGAGTAAATGAACCTACCAGAAAGTAAAGCAGAGGGAGCAATAAAAGACGGATCGCGGTGTAAAGTCGCAGGGCATAGCTACGGATTGATACTAAACTGGATGTACTGCTTAGCGTTCTGGACTATGGCCATCTAAAGATATCCAGTGGCGATACAATACACTTAAAAAAAAAGGAAACCAGTTTATTTTGTCAATCTACATCCAAAACACAAAAATGCTGTCTGTGAAAAATTCTTTCTCGGCCTCTTTTGGGGAAGAAGTTGTACATAAAGCCAAGGGATCTTCCCTAAAGCTTTTAAATCATACCGGGACGGCACAAGATCAGTTAAGCCAACCGATTAGATCAGATTATATCCTACTTTACTGATATCATAATAGGTGTGTTAAACTGCCCCAGCTTGACATATACCACAGTATATAAAGACAGCATTACCAGCCATAAAAAAATCAGACTCTGGTGGTGTTTTATGTTCTGGTTCATCCACCTCAGGTCTCTCTCTGTGAGCCAGCCAGCACCAGGGGACTGATTTACCTGTCACAGGAGGGAGACAGTTTTAGGCGTGGCGCGCTGGAGATAGCCGGGCAGTAAAGCTGGCGGGGAGAACGGTGACCCAGACAGTAGGAGTGCAGAGGACTCCAGGGGAATACGTAAGACTCACCAGTTAACCTTGTGCCATTAAAACAAAGGTGATTTCTGACCATGGGCCAGGGGACAATGTACTGCACTACACTAATTACACACATTGACACAGAGATCAGGAAATGTGCTCACTCTTTATGGGGACAACCAGGCATCAGTAGATATATTTAATTATTGCAGTTGCAGAGGTACTAAGGGTCTAAAGTGTATATTAGCCCAATCACAAACCACAGTCTCTTCTGTAGAAAAAAAAAAAAATATATATATATATATATAGCGGGGTTTTTTTCAGACACCATCAATAGTGTTGATAAAAGTGCTCAACAAATGAGTAGTGGAATATCAATATTGATATATATATATATATATATATATATATATATATATATATATATATATATATATATCAACACGGATACAGGAAAAAAGATTCTAATACATTGCAGTACAGGCCTGTTTTGTGTGTCTTGATATTCCGCTCCTCGTTAGTTGAGCACTCACAACATCATTGACGGTTTTGGAAAAAAACGCTCTATATATATATATATAATATATATGCCGCAAAGTGCCTCAGTGGTTAGCGCGGTCCCCTCACAGCAGGAAGGTCCTGGGTTCGAGCCCCGACGTAGTCCAACCCTGGGGGTCGTCTCGGGTCATCCTCCGTGTGGAGTTTGCATGTTCTCCCCGTGTCTGCGTGGGTTTCCTCTGGGTGCTCCGGTTTCCTCCCACAGTCCAAAGCCATGTAGGTCAGGTGAAACGGCCGTACTAAATTGTCCCTAGATGTGAATGTGTGTGTGTGTGTGTGTGTGTGTCGGCCCTATGATGGCCTGGCGGTCTGTCCAGGGTGTCTCCCTGCCTGCCGCCCAATGACTGCTGGGATAGGCTCCAGCATCCCCGTGGAAAACCGGTTCAGATAATGGATGGATGGATATATATATATATATATATATATATATATATATATATATATATATATATATATATATATATATATATATATATATATATACTTAGCACAAAAAGTAAGGAAATTTGTGTTTGATAGTTTATTTATTTGTTGTAACATGCTTCTTGGCAATAAATCTTATACCGTTGGAAAGCATGTTTATTTCCCTTTTAAATGGTGCCACATTCGTAAGGAACATGCATTTGTGGGGCGAGCCGCAGAGCTGAGTATGTGGGTTGCGCCCATGAAAAATTTGCCAAATCGTCTCTGCCAATGCCAAACAGCTTATTTTGCTGTTGCTATTGACTCTTGTTTTGAGCTTCTGGTACCCCAGGTGCTTACAATCAGCTGCCTGATACAAGATTTATTGCCAAGAAGCATTGTTACAACCAAGAAATAATCTACCAAACACAAATTTCCTTACTTTTTGTGCTAAGTTTATATAGTAAAGCTCTATATGATTTTAAAGTGGACTGTTCACAAATGCTCATGTCAAAGCAGGGGAATAGTGAAGAAAAGACAAGGTGGTACTACAGCATGTGAGTTAAGAAGGGGATGCTGACACAAGCTCTTTAGGTCTGTTAAAAGGCCTTATGGTCATAATTGAGTTTTAATGCATTTCTCGATAAATAGGAATCTGTGAGTGTGTTTGGTGTGCATCAACGGGCCCAGATGTTCATTTTAAACACCTCAGCTTGCAGTGAGAACGGTGTGTGTGTGTGTGTTAGCACGAGAATTTCCATGGGACCACCAACTAAAGAGACCACCATCATATCATTGACACTCCCTACAACAGTCAACATTACAATGAAAACATTCAGTACCACACAATCTCTCTCTCTCTCTCTCTCTCTCTCTCTCTCTCTCTCTCTCTCTCTCTCTCTCTCTCTCTCTCTCTCTCTCTCTCTCTCTCTCTCACACACACACACACACACACACACACACACACACACAGCAGAACAAATGTGCACACATGTACACACAGGTACTACCTAACAGCTGTAAAAAACGTTTTTTTGAAAAAAATTGAAAATTGTTGTGTACATTTTGTCACTGCCAACTTTGCCATGAATGTCTAACACTACACTTTCCTAACCCAACCCACAGAAACAAAACACTGCTTATGCTTACATTGCAATCAGATATACAGAATAGAATAGAATGTTTTTCTATAAAAGAAAAACTAAACATTCTTTAACAACATCCTGCGACGCACCTGGGGCTCAAAATCTTAAAACTTGTATAAAAAACAAAAGCGTTTCCCGCTTGGTAGTTTGTGAGGGAGACAACAACAACAACAAAATACTATCTCTCAACATGCAGGAACCGACTATCCCGCCACTAACAGTGAAGCGGGTAACAAGATATTCAAAAACAATACGTCATCCCACAATGCACCGCGCTCTTCTCTTCGGAGCATTACCTCATCCCATAAGCCACCGCGAGAGTAAGAATCTTCTGGGTGGTCGTCTAGGCAACGCACCTTATCTGAAGATTCGGCCACGCCCCCGTGAAGCGCCTCTAGCCAATGGGAGAGCCCACGCATGACATCATTGCTAATTTTAGAGAGGCGGCGGTAGCAGATAAGGTTTGGCCTCCACGCTGCACAGCTCAGCTCACAGTATACATGTGGAGGCAGGGGACGCGCCGCGGAGAAAGTGGTGTCTGACAAGTTACCGCACTCGGCGCTTCTCACTTCACTCACTTCGGAGAAGGCTGGATACAACACAACAGCTTTTCTGGACACCAGTTTGACTTGTCTCTTGACTCATCGCTGTCTTAACACAAAGTAAACGCTCCTTGGAGGGTGAAGACGTGCGCACTTTAAAAAGTTAAAAGACGCAAAAAAAACAACAACCCAACTTTAAGGAAAACCGCAAGCTTTCTCCAGACGACAGAATAGAAAGAAGAACTCAAAGTTCTTAAGGTAGAACTTGTTTCTGAACTGTTTTTCTTTTCTATGTCTACCAAGATGGAAACTACTTTTTATGACGACTCGCTCAGCGCTTTCTCCCAGCATGACAGCACGGGCTACGGATACAACCCCAAAGCACTGAAACACAACATGACGCTGAACCTCGCCGACCCGACGGGGACGCTCAAGCCTCATCTGCGGGCCAAAGCCGGCGACATCCTAACCTCCCCGGACGTGGGACTGCTGAAACTAGCCTCCCCTGAGCTGGAGCGGCTCATCATCCAGTCGAGCAACGGCATGATCACCACCACGCCGACCCCGACACAGTTCATCTGCCCCAAAAACGTCACGGACGAGCAGGAGGGGTTCGCCGAGGGCTTCGTCCGTGCACTGGCAGAGCTCCATCACCAGCACATGCCCAACTCCGTTAACGTGAGTGTAACTTCGGCTCCACAGACCAGTGTAAACAATGCCTTGCCACCTGTTTCGTCAGTCGCCGGTGCCACCGTTTACAACAACAACGCCGCCATGCGCTCCGATTCGCCGGTGTACGAGGACTTGAACAACTTCAACCCGGCGATCAGCACGGTGTCTGCCCCGAATTACACCACGTCGGCCCCCACTATGTCCTTCTCCGCTGCCCCGCCGCAGCTCCCCGTTTACGGGCAGCCCTCTGCCCCCCTCCCCCGCCTCACGGCGCTCAAAGAGGAGCCGCAGACGGTCCCCGAGATGCCGGGAGAAACGCCTCCCCTCTCCCCGATCGACATGGAGAGCCAGGAGCGCATCAAGGCCGAGAGGAAGCGAATGAGGAACCGCATCGCTGCCTCCAAATGCAGGAAGAGGAAACTGGAGAGGATCTCTCGGCTGGAGGATAAAGTCAAGACCCTCAAGTCCCAAAACTCGGAGCTTGCGTCCACCGCCAACATGCTGCGTGAGCAGGTGGCCCAGCTGAAACAGAAGGTGATGAACCACGTCAACAGCGGGTGCCAACTTATGCTTACGCAGCAACTCCAGACCTTCTGAGGAGAGGGGGAGAGCGAGAGAAGCAACGTTTGAATGGGAGATTGGAAAGACTGTGGCCGAACGAAATGGACGCTTCGTTTGATAGTGTATGGCTGTATCTCCCGATATCGTGTCAGGATGTGGGATGATATATCGCGAGTGTGCCGGGACCGGGGCCGGCGCTTCCCTTAGTGCCACGGGCCTCCCGATGGCGCGTCCACGAAAGAGGGCTCTGGACATTGACAGTGCACCCACGAAACCAGAGGGGAAATGGCAACAAGCGGAACATCTTTCTGTTTTGTGTGCTGTTTTTTTTATTTCTTACTGACCATGACAGGACTGGACTTTAGTTGACTTCCACCGAACTCTGCATGGGACTGATAATGACCATCAAAGAAGAAATTCAGTATTAGAGGATTTCCAACATGCAATACTGTTCTTGCTGTAGCCACCTGGCGCCAGATTTGGGCGTGTTGGCCAACTCCCAAAAAGGCTGAAAAGTTGTAACAAAAGCTGCCTGACTTCTGAGTTACAGTACAACGTACCTTTTCTTATTTGTAAGAAACTGTCCTTTAAGTTAGAAAAGCTTCAAGATTTACTTGTTTCTTTCTAAAGTTCTTTTTAATGGGGTTTCACTCATTGTTATATGTATATAAGATCAACTTGGAGTACTTATGTTTACCATTTGTAATAAGAATACTGTATAATTTTTTATGTTTGTTTTCTGAGCACTTCAGAAACTAATCAATATTTAAGAAATGAAATAAACAACATAAAAATAAAGCAACTGTGTCTGTTTTGTGAGTGTGAGACGGTAAAAGAAAAGTGGGTGTGTGTTTCTAGGAGCTCACACTTTGCGACGTGTTGCAACATGCTGCAGAAGCTGCAGGCTCTCAGTACCTCAAGGTAAATTCCATTAGTGCCTGTATTGATCCAGAGGGGCTCAGACTGACAGACCCGGCTCACTCACTGATGGAGGCCGATGCTGGGGAACCTGAGAAGGTTGCCCAATGCCTCTGGGCTTCCAAGCACCGTTCACCCTGATAAAGTCAAAGCAGGTATTCCCATACAAATTGCATAGTAAAAAAAAAAAAGCTCCTGTTGCAAAATAAAGACAAGTCCAGCACCCAGATCCAGCAATGCTGTTTGAATAAAGAGAACCATTTGTCCAATTGAGCATGCATAAAGACGTTTTGTCCAATAACGATCGACTAAGTTTCAAACAAATGATATCACACTGCCAACTAATCGTAATTCACACGGATGGTTAGATGTGAGAGTAACTGAGTTTTTATTGGCTAAGTTTGAATAAGCGTTGGTTATAAGGCCCATGCCTCTCTGGCAGCATAACACACACATTTGCGGTGAGACTGGCCATACTGAAGGGAAGGACACTTTATTAAATCCTCCACAAAACCCAGAAAACAATCCAAGTTACAAAAGCCCTTCATATAATAATGAAATACTAAACAGTGAGTATGAGCAAGGTAGTTTCCTTTAGACTCACTCACGGGGGGCCTTGAGGGTCCTGCATAGCCACTACTGACCACAAGAGGGAGACATTGTTTAGGGCGTTTCATTTTAGCACGCCTCAATGGAAATATTTTGTAATGCAAACGCTTTATGATTCCACAATAGTCATATTGTCTACCGAGGCCCATCATTTGTTATGTTTAGATAAATTAACGAAGACCAGTCATTAATTGATGCATCAGTCTGACATAAGAGTAGGTTGCTCCATAATTATGAGCGCTAATAGATAACAACATCATGGGTATTTTTTTGAGAACAAGTGGATAAATACAAAGCTTGACAGTATATTTTGGACATGCTCATATGAATTATTTTATTTCAGTTTTTTTTGTTTCACTTCATTATTTTATTCGACCCAGACAAGACAATTCTGATCACCTGGCTAGGGGATAGATTTAGGTAAAAAATACGAAATTGAAAACAAGACATACTGTGAAATTCACTGCAAAGAACAACAACACAAGATAACGGAGAAAATGCCAGTGCTTTAAATTCGGGGTCCCACGTGATGTTTAATTTTGCAGTCAATTTATACGATGGAAATTTTGCATTTTGAAATATATTCTTATCGCGGTATCATAATTATAACCTTGTTGTATCAGCCGAGAGTAAACTTTACGTTAATTAGGCAAAGAATGGGTAACGTTTCAAGTCAGTAGGGACTGGATAAAATCCCTTATAAAATGTGGAGGTGATCGGATTATTCTGCAACTCCTCGTTTCAGTTTCTGTACAACTTTCTGAGGCGATTTGTGCCATGGAAACTCTTGTTGTTGGTGTTGTTGTTTTGTTTTTTTCCTTCACGAGCTTTACTATAATCAACCTCGTTTAATCTGCGCTGATTGGAGCAAATTTGGGAGCGTACGACCTCATTCCGGAAAACGGTACCCTTCCTGACCATATAAGGAGGGTGCGGTCGTAAGACCCACGTCACTCTGAGGTGAGGAGGCGTGGTTTACGGGAAGCGGATCGCCTCGGTGAGCTTGAGTTAAGTGACGATATTGTAATTGAATAATAGCATTTAATGCCGTGTTTCGTAAAGACAACTCGATGAGTGTTTTTCAGAAAACCTTTTGACGATCAAATGAACAGTCAATCAATGTAAATTATGAAGGGACTGAGACCGGAATGAGTGTATATAGACTGACGTCTCAGCCTCTAAGAGAGTGAATTTCATATAATTTTTGCACGTTAGTGTGTGCTTTCCTTGACCGTATTGGAACAATACATTAGTTGATGTGATAAGATTGTTAAAGTAATGTAATTTTTTTGGGCATTATATTCTAATATTTAAAAGGAACCATTCCTTTCACATCACGAAACATACAGTTAAGGTCAAAATTATTAGCCCCCAAGGAACTATGGAACATTTCCCTAAAATTCTGCCCAATGTTTGAATCATTCATAAAACTTTACATAGTTAAAAAAAATCCACCAACGATAAGGCCCGTATTTGGTACATTTTGGAATGTAAAATAAATCTTCT
Source organism: Lampris incognitus (assembly GCF_029633865.1). Classification (NCBI taxonomy): domain Eukaryota; kingdom Metazoa; phylum Chordata; class Actinopteri; order Lampriformes; family Lampridae; genus Lampris; species Lampris incognitus. Next base: position 99,910,819 of record NC_079213.1, on the reverse strand, counting down.
GGTTTGCTTTATATCAAATGTAGTGAAAACTGAAGCGGTCACAATTATTTGCCCCCATGTGATTTTTTTTTTTTGTGCTTTCAAACCACACCTGAGCAATCAATCAGCATTGAACTTTACTTAGGGACTCTAATGAACAGGGCTAGTGGCACTTGAACATTGGATTGAGAGGGACTACTCTTAAATTATTGGTAAGAAGTAATTTCATCATGCCAAAGAGTAAAGAAATTAGTCTGGACCTCAGAAAGAAGATAGTGGATGCTCATCTTAAGGGGGAAGGCTATACTGCCATTTCCAAGGTTAATGTCCATGCTCGAAAACCACGCAATTTGGATGACCCGGAACAATTTGCCATGGAAGAATGGGCTAAGATCCCTCAAGAGACATGTGCCAACCTAGTTAGGAACTACCATAAGAGGTTGTTGTCAGCTGTGAGTCAGAAAGGTTACACTATTGACTATTAATTGTCAGAGGGCTAATAATTTGGCCTTGTCATTGTTGTTTTTTCTTGTTTCAATTCAGCATATCAGTAAAATATCTTAATCAAGCTTAATGGAGATTTAGTCTTTGTTCTTTTGGAAGCAATTAAACTATAAACACTTTTGGTTATAGTAATTTCCATGGAAAAGTTAAGGGTTTTGTTTGATTTCATAAAGGGGGCTAATAATTTTGACCTTAACTGTACATGTAATTACAGAAATAAACTACTATACAGATTGTTTGAACACCTGTAAGTCCGTGCATTAATTTGTTCGTTGAGTAATAGCGACACTGAACAGTAACAAAAGGCCTGGGTGATGGTATTTGAACTTCACACATATTTATGCACACTTGAAAATAGAAAAAACAACAACAAAAAAAACAGCTATGTTTTTGGAAACAGACGCCAAAGCCCAAAGTCCACAGTGTCACTGTTTGCAACTGCCTGTGATAATCCTAAACCTATTGTATGTATTTCAATACCAAACAACCTTAGCAGTAATTATACTTTTATTGTCCCACATGATTTAAAGTATCTATGGTCAAGTAGAAATGTTAATTAGCCACACAGCCTCACAAATGGAGGACCATGTTGGGCTTGATCTGAACCCGGAGGAAACCCACGCAGACACGGGGAGAACATGCAAACTCCACACAGAAGATGACCTGGGATGACCCCCATGGTTGGACAACCCTGGGGTTCGAGCCCAGGACCTTCTTGCTGTGAGGTGACCGCGCTGAACACTGCGCCACCGTGCTGCCCTGTGGGGAGTATAAATGAAAGTACTCAAGGTACAAGGAGACAGTTTATTGGCTTTTTTCTTGAGAGGCATGAGGACGAACTGGATCAGATGACCAATCAAACTGTGGCCAGGTGTGACAGGTGAAGACAAATCTACAGGCTACTAGTAATGTGGGGAAGACTCCACTACAGTTGGCAGACAGTGGCGACATGGCCGGGCCATGAAAACATTGTGAACTTTCTCAGGAGAAAGACGTTTCTCACTAAGTAGAAGAGGGAGAGACCCAACTCAAGGAGAATGCACAACAGTAACTGAAATCCGAGATAAAACTTGAGTGAAACTACTATCTTAACTGACATCTACCCAGTCACTCTCGAACTTTAAATCTATTTGAAACTCCCGCCGAGCATTAAATAGAATACTGTTACTGAAAGTGAAATGCTCATAGGCTGTGAGGGTGATGATTTGATATACAGATTGTTCTTCGCAAGTAATATTAAATACCCGTAGTAAAAGAAGATAGAAAAAGCTGCTTAAAACATCCCCTGAAGTGTTCTTCTGCAGGTGATGCACAGGTGTATCCTCTTCCAAGTCTTTGCGGTTCTGGAGGATGGCCTCACTGTGATCACAAGCTTTATGTGTCACAACTACTTAAACCTGTATTAAAATATCCTTCACTGTGATTGTTGAAAAGAAATTAAAAATTGCATTCTTAAGAAAAATACACATTGTATATAAGGGGTTTGGATAATGGATGGATGGATGGATATAAATCCAACATTGACCTGTGATTCAGAGTATAATCATAATAATAATAATCCATTATCCATTATCCAAACCACTTATCCTGCTCTCAGGGTCGCGAGGATGATGGAGCCCATCCCAGCAGTCATTGGGCGGCAGGCGGGGAGACACCCTGGACAGGCCGCCAGGCCATCATGGGGCCATAATAATAATAATAAACTTTATTTGTATAGCACCTTTCATACATAAAATGCAGCTCAAAGTGCTTTACATTAAAAACAGGGGAAATGATAAAACTCAACAACAATACAGATAAAATAAGTTGGAAATAATAAAACACAGACCTAGGCAAAAAAAAAAAACCCCAACATAAAACAAGGCCAGAAATAAAACCACAGTACAAGATAAAAAGTAAGAATAAAAAGAAATATAAAGTGTAATTAATTAATAGCAAGAGCATAAAAATGGGTCTTGAGCTGATCCTTAAAGCTATCTATGGACGTTGCTTCTCTTATTTGTTGGGGGAGTCTATTCCAAACTATCGGTGCATAAAAACAAAATGCTGCTTCGCCATACTTTTTGTAGTTCATTCTAGGGACACTTAGCAGGCCAGCACCGGAGGATCTGAGAGAGTAGCTCGGAACATCATCAGATAAGCAGTCAGATAGGTATGAGGGTGCTAAACCATGTAGAGCTTTAAACACAAGTAAAATCATTTTAAAATCAATCCTCAGTGCTGCAGGAAGCCAGTGCAAAGGTGTTAAAACTGGAGTAATGTGATCTCTCATCCTGGTTTTTGCTACGACCCTTGCTGCTGCGTTCTGTACTAGTTGCAGCCTATCGATACTTTTTGGGGGTAAACCAGTAAGAAGTGCATTGCAATAGTCTAGACGCGAAGAGATAAAAGCATGCGTCACCTTTTTGGCGTCTTCCAGGGAGAGGTAGGGTCTAATTTTAGCAATATTTTTTAGGTGGGAAAAAGGCACCCTTTGTAACACTGTTGACATGTGATTTAAAATCCTACTCAGAGTCAAAGAGGACACCCGGGATTTTTACTAGTCTTATTCTGCACCACCAGACTTCCCATTCCCATTTGCACCCAGTATGATTGCAAAACCAGTCAAATGCTCTCCGCTTTCTCTTTCTCCCTCAAAGTTGTTGTCCCCTTAGAATAACTTGTTTGTGTTGATGAAGGAGAGTAAAAGAAAAGCAAAGCTGAAATTAGAAGGACGCTAATCAGTGGTCGCCTTGCCTTCTTCAAATTAGTCTGGCACATGGGCTGACACAGGGCTACCCTGCTAAAACGAAGCGTGGAGCTAAACCTGAGTATGCGAGACTAGCCACAGGGTGGCGCCATCAGCTTGCTAGTTTTCAGCGAAGGGCAGACCCCAATATCCTTATACGAGTTTCCATAGACAGGAACGGCGTGCAAAATCCTTTCACACGTATTTCCAATTGTTAAACTTCGTTTCTCCAGAACTAAATAAAGAAGCCCATCATGCACGGCTGAGTAGCCTGGTAGGAAAATTGTATCGTCGTATTTTTGTTGTTCCTTCTCCTTACACAGTTAGGTGCACCGCACCGACAACACGGACGCTGCAAAATGACGTCACAGGCCGTGTGTGTCACATGACGCCCTCCTAGTACGTGTGACGTATGGCCGTCTTTCCGTTTGAGAGTTTCGCTTTTCGTTTTTCAAATGGCAAGAAACGAGGAAAAACAGCAAGGGAGGCTAAATAGATTGTGGCTCCAGAAAGAGAGAGAGGGTATATAGAATCAAGACGTTATGACGCCTACGTTCAAAGTAGAATTACAGCGAACAGATGCTAGCTTCTTAATGCTAACTAGTCACCTTGATATCGTTCAGGGAGCAGGCTAACCTTAGCTAGCTTTAGCTTGTTTGTCAAGTTATTTAAGATATTTGTTTTTTGTTTTTTTATCTGAAGATTCAAAGTCTATGATGTTACACACTGCAGCCTTGCCACTACTATTGTTTATTTCCGTGACCTATTGGGCTTTGTTGCATAGCTGTGGAGGCATGGAAATGTTTAGGGGAGATGGCAGTATACTTAGCACAAAAAGTAAGGACATTTGTGTTTGATAGTTTATTTATTTGTTGTAACAATGCTTCTTGGCAATAATTCTTATACTGTTGGGAAGCCTGTTTATTTCCCTTTTAAATGGTGCCACATTTGTAAGGACCATGCATTTGTGGGATGAGCAGCAGAGCTGAGTGTGTGGGTTGCGCCCATGAAAAATTTGCCAAATCTTCTCTGCCAATGCCAAACAGCTTATTTTGCTGTTGCTTTTGGCTCTTGTTCTGAGCTTCTGGTACCCCAGGTGCTGACAATCAGCTGCCTGATATAAGATTTACTGCCAAGAAGCATTGTTACAACAAAGAAATAATCTACCAAACACAAATTTCCTTACTTTTGTGCTAAGTTTAGATTGTTTAACACAATCTTGGAAAGTGAGAGGATGCCTGAGGAGTGGAGAAGAAGCATACTGGTACCGATTTTCAAGAAAAAGGGTGATGTGCAGGACTGTAGTAACTACAGAGGTATAAAGTTGATCAGCCACAGCAAGAAGATATGGGAAAGAGTAATAGAAGCTAGGTTAAGAGAAGAGGTGATGATTAGTGAGCAGCAGTATGGTTTCATGCTACAAAAGAGCACCACATGCGATGTTTGCTTTGAGAATGTTGATTGAGAAGTATAGAGAAGGCCAGAAGGAGTTACATTCTGTCTGGGTTTAGAGACAGCATATGACAGGGTGCCGAGAGTGGCGGTATGGTATTGTATGAGGAAGTCGGGAATGGCAGAGGAGTATATGTCAGAGTGGTGCAGGATATGTATGAGGGCAGTGTGACAGTGGTGAGGTGTGCAGCTGGAATGATGGATGGGTTCAAGGTGGAGGTGGGATTACATCCAGGATCGGCTCTGAGCCCTTTCTTGTTTGCAGTGGTGATGGACACGTTGACGGACAAATCAGGCAGGTGTCTCCATGGACTATGATGTTCACGGATGACGTTGTGATCTGTAGCGAGAGTAGGGTGCAGGTTGAGGAGAGCCTAGAGAGGTGGAGGTATGCACTGGAGAGAAGAGGAATGAAAGTCAGTAGGAGCAAGATGGAATACATATACGTGAAGGAGAGGGAGGACAGCAGAATGGTGAGGATGCAATGATTAGAGGTGACGAAGGTGTATGAGTTTAAATACTTGGGGTCAACTGTTCAAAGTAAAGGGGAGTGCAGCAGAGAGGTGAAGAAGAGCATGCAGGCAGGGTGGAGTGGGTGGAGAAGAGTATCAGGAACAATTTGCGACAGAAGGGTACCAGCAAGGGTGAAAGGGTAGGTTTATAAGATGGTTGTGAGACCAGCTATGTTATATGGTTTGAAGACAGTGGCACTGATGAAAAGACAGGAGGCCAAGCTGGAGGTGGCAGAGTTGAAGATGCTAAGATTTTTGTTGGGAGTCACTAAGGAGGACAGGATTAGGAACGATTATATTAGAGGGACAGCTCAGGTTGGATGGTTTGGAGACAAAGCAAGAGAGGCAAGATGGAGATGGTTTGGATATGTGCGCAGAGAGATGCTGGGTGTATTGGGAGAAGGATGCTGATTATGGAGCTGCCAGGGAAGAGGAAAAGAGGAGGTTTATGGCTGTGGTGAGAGAGGACATGCAGGTGGCTGGTGTGACAGAGGAGCATGCAGAGGAAAGGAAGAGATGGAAACGGATGATCCGCTGTGGCGACCCCTAACAGGAGCAGCCGAAAGTAGTAATAGATTGGGCTTTGTTGTATTCTTGTACTCATCCACTTAGTGTACAACTTGATATCCCGAATCAAATACACAGCATCAACTATTGCACATTGCAAAGTTACTTAGCTTATGTTGCTTTTATATCTTCTGTTGCAGAAGGACGACTCAAAGACGTACATGAACGCAGACCCAAACTGGTAATTAAAATGTTGTTATTACAATGTCATTCACACGCCAGTTTTTTTCACTTACATGGTTGGCAGCTCATGTAATCAGAAAACTGGGACCTTATAATGGACTGTATCCAAATGAAAATGCTCTTATATGGCATTTTAATTTCGTATTTATATATGCATTATTTCTGACACACTATTAATTCAATTTCAGTTATTCCAAATTGCATTTTTATTTTCATGTTTATGATGCACATTTGCTGACAACATTAATACATTTCTGATGAAATAGCTATTTGTCAGGCAACATGGAAAAGTCAGTTGCTGACTTCAGCTGGTAACAGGCAAGGAAAGGGAGGATTCCTTGTGTCTGGATTTACTATGACGCATCGAAGATGAACTAAAGAGTTCAGATGTCGGAGTTTGGGCTGTCAGTCTCAATGAACGATTACCCCGCCTTCGGAGAATGACTGATGGAGCTGTAGACTGGTAGTTCTCTATTGGGCCCTCAAATACCACCAGTACTGTCTGTCTTCCTTTCTGTCAGGTACTTAATTACAGTCACCTGTTGTGTTAGGTATTCGTGCATCCAGGCAGGGTGGTTTGAAAAGTACAGGTGAATGTAATTAACAAACAGATTGAATTGAAAAATTGCTGTACTGGTGGTATGTGAGGACCAGAGTGAGAACCACTGTTGTGCACAAATAGAAGTTGGTTTAGTGAGACTACTTTGGAATTGCACTTTCATTTGAATTAAGTCAGAGAAGATGGTGTGATGAGGGTGTGCATGAAAATGCAGTTGAAAAGAGTGGCATGTGGTCAAAAGGAGAGGCGGTCTCATCTCCTTTCTTACATCCTCCACATTGGTGTCCCCGACGTGATCCAATGTGGAGGATGTAAGAAAGGAGACGAGGCCGCTTCTCCTTTTGACCACACAGCCGTGGGGTCATGTATTTCCTCCAACTATAACTTCAAGTCAACAGTTCACAATATCAAAACCTCAGCCTTGTGTCTACCCACAATCCCCCCCGCTAACCCCTGAACCCACTGTCTTAAAGGGGCCGTCTCTGGTCCACATGGTGAATATGTAACCTGCAAACTTGCAAGTAGGTCACTACAGGCACGTTTTAACTAGTTTCACATTTTATCTACATATTGTCAAGCACTGGGTGGGGGCAAGCATGGACCTTCAAATGCCGTAGTATTGCATTTGAATTTTATACTTAAATATTGACAGTTAGTGGCACAGTGGTTAGCGCTGTTGCCTCACGGCAAGAAGATCCTGGGTTCGAGCCTTGGGGTAGTGCAACCTTGGGGGTCGTCCCAGGTTGTCCTCTGTGTGGAGTTTGCATGTTCTCCCCGTGTCTGCGTGGGTTTCCTCCGGGTGCTCCGGTTTCCTCCCACAGTCCAAAGACATGTAGGTCAGGTGAATCAGCTGTACTAAATTGTCCCTAGGCGTGAATATGTGTGTCAGCCCTGTGATGGCCTGGCAGCCTGTCCAGGGTGTCTCCTCGCCTGCTGCCCATTGACTGCTAGGATAGGCTCCAGCATCCCCACGACCCTGTGCAGGATAAGCGGTTTGGATAATGGATGGATGTTGATAGTTAAATGAGTAAATTGATTACAATTGAATTTGAATGTAAAAATTTTAAATGAATTTTTAAATCTTGGTAACGTTAATAGAGGACATGGCTTTAAAAATGGAATGTCAAATTCCTATTTCTTCATTTTAATACTGTCAGCAGATGTGCATTACATACATGAAAATTCACGAGCAATGTGTCCAATTTGCATATGAAACCGATCGTTGGTTTAGTCATTAAGCCACTGTATTGTTTATAAGGGTGGGGATACCTGCAGTCAATTGAGACTGAAGAGGTCACTTAGATGAGTGATGAAACGTTTCTCCCAACAAACGTTGTGTCCAGATGAACTGATTCAACCCTCTGTGATTTCCTTACCTGGATTAATGAGCATGCATCAAGATATAAACAATGTGGTTATGGCAGCTGAATTCATATTTTGTCCATCACAAATTATGCATTTATAAGTTAAGAATCTAAGTGTCATAATGGTATTGTATTTCACTTTGATAAAATCCGTTCAAAAGTCTTGATGAACACTTGGCCCAACTGTGGGTGTGTTCTAGGCTGTACCACTGATGAGTCATAGACAAGTTGATCCTGATTCTGAGCTTGTCAGCAGCAGGATGTTACTTTATTTTTGCTCTTCAGTTTCACCCCCCTCTTGTCACATTTTCAAAAGTAAATGTGTGTGTGTGTGTGTATGTATATATATATATATATATATATATATATATATATATATACACTCACCGGCCACTTTATTAGGCACACATGTCCAACTGCTCGTTAACACAAATTTCTAATCAGCCAATCACATGGCAGCAACTCAATGCATTTAGGCATGTAGACATGGTCAAGACGATCTGCTGCAGTTCAAACCGAGCATCAGAATGGGGAAGAAAGGTGATTTAAGTGACTTTGAACGTGGCATGGTTGTTGGTGCCAGACGGGCTGGTCTGAGTATTTCAGAAACTGCTGATCTACTGGGATTTTCATGCACAACCATCTCTAGGGTTTACAGAGAATGGTCCGAAAAAGAGAAAATATCCAGTGAGTGGCAGTTCTGTGGGCGAAAATGCCTTGTTGATGCCAGAGTCAGAGGAGAATGGCCAGACTGGTTCGAGCTGATAGAAAGGCAACAGTAACTCAAATAACCACTCATTACAACCGAGGTATGCAGAAGAGCATCTCTGAACGCACACCACGTCGAACCTTGAGGCAGATGGGCTACAGCAGCAGAAGACCACACCGGGTGCCACTCCTGTCAGCTAAGAACAGGAAACTGAGGCTACAATTCGCACAGGCTCACCAAAATTGGACAATAGAAGATTGGAAAAACGTTGCCTGGTCTGATGAGTCTCGATTTCTGCTGCGACATTCGGATGGTAGGGTCAGAATTTGGCGTCAACAACATGAAAGCATGGATCCATCCTGCCTTGTATCAATGGTTCAGGCTGCTGGTGGTGGTGTAATGGTGTGGGGGATATTTTCTTGGCACACTTTGGGCCCCTTAGTACCAATTGAGCATCGTGTCAACGCCACAGCCTACCTGAGTATTGTTGCTGACCATGTCCATCCCTTTATGACCACAGTGTTCCCATCTTCTGATGGCTACTTCCAGCAGGATAACGTGCCATGTCATAAAGCTCGAATTATCTCAGACTGGTTTCTTGAACATGACAATGAGTTCACTGTACTCAAATGGCCTCCACAGTCACCAGATCTCAATCCAATAGAGCACCTTTGGGATGTGGTGGACCGGGAGATTCGCATCATGGATGTGCAGCCGACAAATCTGCAGCAACTGTGTGATGCTATCATGTCAATATGGACCAAACTCTCTGAGGAATGTTTCCAGTACCTTG
>NC_079213.1:99868969-99896469 GCF_029633865.1 Lampris incognitus | reverse complement strand
GGTGTCTACGGGTGGAAACCATGTGGGTAGGGGGAGGGGCTGAGGGGGGTGAAGAGAGGGAGAGAGAGTAGGACATGAAATAGTGGTCAGAGACCTGGAGGGGAGTAACAGAGAGATTGGAAATAGGACAGTGTCTAGTAAAGATAAGGTCCAGCTGGTTGCCAGCCTTGTGGGTAGGAAGAGAGGGTGAGAGGTGAAGGTCAAAGGAGGAGAGGAAAGAGAGAAGAGGATCTAGCTTGTCAGTGTGGATGTTGAAGTCACCGAGAAGGATAAGTGCAGAGTCATCAACAGGGAAGTGCGAGACAAGCGTGTCAAGCTCCTCCAGAAACTCACCAAGGGGGCCTGGTGGGCAGTACACAACCACAATGGCAAGTTTGACTGGATAAGAGACAGTAACCGCACGAAATTCAAAAGAGGGCGGAGAAAATTGTGGAATGGAAACAAGAGAGTATTTCCATTTCACGGAGATTAGCAGGCTAGTACCACCACCTCGCCTCCCAGCTCTGGGAAAGTGAGAAAAAGCGTACACATCAGACAGAGCTGAGGGTGTGGTAGTGTTTTCTGGCATGATCAAGGTCTCAGTTAGAGCAAGAAAGTTGAGGGAGAGCAAGGATGGGTAGCCTGAGATAAACTCCGCTTTCGGCACCGCAGACTGGCAGCTCCAGAGCCCTCCCATCACCACTTGCTCAACGTGAGTGGAGAGAATGAGATAGATGAGATTGGTAGGGTCACAGCACCTAGGAGTGACCCAACGTCTATGTCAGCCCCGGGAAGAGGAAAGGACAGGAATGCGAAGGAAACACATAGTCTATACTAGGTACACAATATACAGATGACTGACCGGATCTAAAAAGAGCCATCCTTGCTTGACGAAGTCTTGGATTGAAAAAGTCGCGCTTGCCTTTGTTCACACTGGCCTTCATTCAACCTAGACCTGTTTGCCCTCGGCCAGCAGTGATTTAAATAACACTCATTGCCAATTGTCTGCCAGGAGTGCAGGCCAAACCCTGGCCATATAACGCCCATTTGGCCAAAGAGGTACACTGAAACTAGGCCTATTGCCCAGAAACTGGTCACTTATGTAAAACTCTATCAAACCTCACACAATTAAAACTGCAAACAGTAAGTTACCAAGGAGTATATTTATAAGCTAAAAGGATAACTAAGTCAAAACAGCTAGGCAACAAGAAATATTTAAGGACACACTAGGTGAAAAACAACTACAGCTAGAATAACACAACTACAGCTAGAATAGGATCCTACTAGTTCCCACTAGGAACCAGCAGCAGATGTATAGAGAAAAGGACTAATACTCAAGCAGCTGGAATAAGACTAATAGCAACTTGTTAAGCAAGAAAGAGGATACTTACTCTATTCTAGATGAACCAGCAATTCGGAATCACTGCAGAAGTTAGAATGCACACTATTTCACCATTTGTCAGCTATGATGAAATTATCCCAATTGACAAAGTCAAAGAACATACATTTCCCCCAGTGAGAGCCTGCCAGTTGCAGCCCTATTCTTATTCTTATTCCATGTTATTGTTGGCCCACATGGCACCTGTTGATGTCAAGTCAAAGTAGATTGCCTAGATACAGCTGGAATTGGGCCGAGTCAAGTCATTGTACTTTTTTTTTCTTCCCACAGTCTACTCTTAATTCCACCTCCTCTGTGAAAAAGTGGATACCCAGCATCAAAAGTGAGATAGAGTATTACTTGCAGGTATGTGAACTCATTTTGATATAAGAATCTACTCAATTCTTGAATCAGCAAGAGGCGGCACGCTGGCGCAGTGGTTAGCACAGTCGCCTCACAGCAAGAAGGTCCTGGGTTCGAGCCCCAGAGTAGTCCAGCCTTGGGGGTCGTCCCGGGTCATCCTCTGTGTGGAGTTTGCATGTTCTCCCTGTGCCTGCGTGGGTTTTCTGCGGGTGTGCCGGTTTCTTCCCACAGGCCAAAGACATGCAGGTCAGGTGAATCGGCCATACTAAATTGTCCCTAGGTGTGAATGTGTTTGTGTGCGTGTGTGTGTGTGTGTGTGTGTGTGTGTGTGTGGGCCCCGTGATGGCCTGGCGGCCTGTCCATGGGTGTGTCCCCCGCCTGCCGCCCAATGACTGCTGGGATAGGCTCCGGCATTCCCGCAACCCTGAGAGCAGGATAAGCGGATTGGATAATGGATGGATGGATGAATCTACTGAATTTTAGGTCCACAATCAGTTGCAATCACCATCAGCATAATGCTGAGCTGTCTTTTTGATTTTCACCTCAGCAGTCCCAACTTTCTCACTACCCGGAGAGGAAAATAGTAGAGTTCCAGATGTGCATCGAGGCCCTGGAGAAAGAGTACAAACGTTTCATCACCAAGCTACGAGTTCTTGACCCCTCCTGTAAAGATAAACCATGGACTCCCCGAGCATACGTGAAGAGAAGGGCAGACATTCAGGACTCTCCAAATACTGGTTTGTTTACAAGAATGTTGCTCTTAGTGGTTAAAAAAAATTATGGCCCTGGCAGCTGTGAAATCAAGTAATGCATATTATATAATATCAAACCATGCTTTGCACTTTTTTCTTTTTTTTTTTTTACTGATTCAGGTTTATTCAGGGGCTGGATTAGTATAATCAATATATTTTTTACATATCATGCTTTTCTGAAATTTTTTTAAAGCTGAAATATGTATTCTCTCTTTCATCCATTTCTCTGCTCTTACTCTCATTTACAGTAATGAAACTGAGGTGTTGTGGGTCACCAGACCGCAGGGGTCTACTGCGTGAAGGTGAAAATGCCTTGACGAGGAAAGCAACTGAAGGTGGTGAAACCTCAGCCGATGCCACTCGGCCACATCTCAGCCAATCAGAGGGCAAATGCTCAACTTCTGTCCCCGCCAGTGTCGGTCCAAAATCTTCAGAGCGGACGTGTTTGGATCAGGATCAGCCCCTCTCGTTTGATCGTACCCGGCTGGCGGTGGCGGCGGCTGGGTTAAGAGACGCAGTACTTCAACCAGGCTCTTCGCACACACGCAGCCTAGCCAGGGTGCTGCAGTCTGGCCTGCCTAATCTTTGTAGTTCCCCTCTAGGACAAAGTCTTGCTACTCAGAGGACAGATGCCGCAGGGGCTGAAGGGAAGAAGATGGTGATGGAGTCCGTCACAGGAAAAACTGGTGCAGTCGAAAGACATAAGCCCAGCTTTGAGCCTAAGCCAGAAATGGCAGAGGTGATGCCAGGAAAGTCCCACAACACCGGGACAACAAGAGACAAGACAAGGCATGTCCTGGGACTCGACTGTTATTCCTCCTCAGATGAGGGCTCAGACACATGAACTTTCTAACTAACAGAATGGGGCTGTTCTTGCTCTTACTTCATAGGCATTTGAAATCTGAATGAGTTTGCCCCAGATGATGAGTTGTTTAGCTGGTAGATGACGAAATAGAAAAGACCTGTAAAGGGAAGTTTTTTTAATGGTTGCGTCGCGGTCAAAAAAAGAAAAAAAAACCTAATTTTTAAGCATTATTTTGCTTTGCTCACTGTCGCGTAATCAATCATCGATACCACAGTTCGCTCCGTTAGCACGATTTGTGAACGATGCACAAACCAATGGAGACGATGCATACCGTTTCAATGACTCACCCTCAGACTTTTTCCCTGGGTATACTTACTAGAGTGACAACTCAGCCCACAACCAGGTTAGACCCCCGCACACACACACACCCCTCCCCCCACCTCATGCTGTGCCGTCAGGAGGGCTGCTTTCATTGTGACAATTCTGAGAAACGGGCTCAGCACCTTGTAGCACGCCAGCACACTGCCGTCTATGGTTAAGTTTGACGTGGATGCTGTCTCACCTAACTGTCTGCACAGTGCACGGTGGGAGCCTCTATATGTCACTGCAGGGACCTGAGGAAATGAAACTTAAGCCTGTGACGATGGACCACGCCAGGGTGTAAGACCTGCACATTCGTCACAGATGTACTCTTATTTAATTTTTTTTTAGAGGATAAATATTAGTTTAATTTGAAATAAATACCATTGCTTTATATTTCAGAACAAGCTTTTTTGCATTAAATTTGAGCATCCGACACCAGTTAACCACATCGCCGCACCACCCTATCGCTTTTGCTATGTTTGCAGTTTTTTTGCTCTGCATTTAAAAAAGAATATTGCAAGCAATGAGGTTTCTTCGTGCTCGATGTTATTTTGTAAATCATTGAATGTTGCTCGTATAGCACCTTTCCAGAGCTCAAGGGAAGCAGCATAAAGGCAAAACTATAAATATCACAATAAATAAGCAAATGCATGTCAAGTTGAAACAACACGGATGACAGGAGGAGCAAGGGGTTAAAAAGGGTTTTTTTGGGTTTTTTTTTAGTTGTGATTTTGAAACACTACGGTAGCTGTCCTCAAAGAGGAGGTTCGCCACGAAGCAGTCTGTGGCTTCCAGCTCAGAAATCGCTTTACCAGAAGTGCAACGGTTGGTTTTTGGGATGGTGAGGGTAGGAGCCGAGTCAGAGCAGCACTAAGAGCGGGTGGGACTGTGCACATCTCAGTTACACAACATGCAGCCAGGTCGTCCAGAGCCTTGAAGATCTTGTAATTTATCTGAGCTATAACGGGCAGCTAGTCAAAATATTATTGGAATTGAGCAGATGTGCTGTCAGGACCTGGTGTGTGTTAGGACCCCGGGAGCCGAGTTTTGAACATATTGTCAAGTTTCTTTGTATAGCACCTTTCACAGACAGAGTCACAAACTGTTTCACAAGGAAAGGAGGGAAAATAGTAATATAAATAAATATTTAAAAGATAAACAGACTTCATAAACTAAACAATAACAAGCAATGCACACATTAGACAAAGACTAAACAAAAGCCAGACTAAATGGGCGTGTCAACAGAGCCAGCAGACCACAAAGCCAAGGGGGAGATTGTTCCACATTTTAGGGGCAACTACTGTGAAAGCTCGATCAGCCGTGGTTTTGAGCCTGGTGCGGGGTACAGACAATACAATTTATCAGAGGACTTCAGTGATCTTGATGTGGTGTAGGTGCAAATTAGTTTGGCAATGTAGGAGGGTGCCTGACCATGCAAGACTCTATAGGTAATCATCCATCCATCCATTATCCAAACCGCTTATCCTTATTCAAGGTCGTGGGGATGCTGGCACCTATCCCAGCAGTCATTGGGTGGCAGGCGGGGAGACACCCTGGACAGGCCGCCAGGCCATCACAGCCGACATACACACACATTCACACCTAGGGACACTTTAGTACGGCCGATTCACCTGAGCTACATGTCTTTGGACTGTGGAAGGAAACCGGAGCACCCGGAGGAAACCCACTCAGACATGGTGAGAACATGCAAACGCCACACAGAGGATGACCCGGGACAACCCCAGGACCTTCTTGCTGTTAATCTTGCTGTTAAATTTGTTGTTAGGTAATCGCTAAAACTTTGAATTTAACCCTATATTGATCTGGAGGCCAGTGTAAGGATGCCAGAATGAGAGTAATGTGAGAACACTTGCTAGTTCTGGGTAGACCTCTCGCAGCAGCACTCAGTCATTTGTAGCTGAACCAGAGAGGATTTGTCTTGATGCATGCTCAATAATCCAGGTAAGACAATCAAAGTTGAATCAGTTCATCTGGACACAAGGTTTATTGACAGAAACCTTTCATCACTCAACTAAGTGACATCTTAAGTTTAAACTGACTGCAGGTATCCCCACACTTATAAACAATATTGTAACGTGCATGGATAAGTAGACACGTTGGTCCTTGACTAACGGGTCTGACCCTTTAGTCTAGCGGTTAGCGATGCCTCCTGCGGTGCGGGCGATACAGGTTCGCTTCCCGGCCGCGGCAGTTCCTGTGGTTGCGTTGTCCCCCGAATTCGCTACATTGGTGTCAGAAGTGGGATGGAGCGACCGTAAGGCCATCGGAAGCGTAGGCGCCCTGAGGCGTGAAGAAGCTGATATGCTCAAGCGCGGGGACGCGCTTCCCGAAGGAGGGGGGTAGTGTAACGTGCATGGATAAGTAGACACGTTGGTCCTTGACTATCGGGTCGTATCCTTTAGTCGACTGGTTAACGTTGTCGCTTGCGGAACGGGAGACAGAGGTTCGCGTCCCGGCCATGGCGACGGTTTCCCAGACTGCCCCCTCGAATTCGCTACAATATACACTCACTGGCCACTTTATTAGGTACACCTTGCTAGTACCGGGTTGGACCCCCTTTTGCCTTCAGAACTGCCTTAATCCTTCGTGGCATAGATTCAACAAGGTACTGGAAACATTCCTCAGAGAGTTTGGTCCATATTGTCATGATAGCATCACGCAGTTGCTGCAGATTTGTCGGCTGCACATCCATGATGCGACTCTCCCGGTCCACCACACCCCAAAGGTGCTCTATTGGATTGAGATCTGGTGACTGTGGAGGCCATTTGAGTACAGTGAACTCATTGTCATGTTCAAGAAACCAGTCTGAGATGATTCGAGCTTTATGACATGGCGCGTTATCCTGCTGGAAGTAGCCATCAGAAGATGGGAACACTGTGGTCATAAAGGGATGGACATGGTCAGCAACAATACTCAGGTAGGCTGTGGCGTTGACACGATGCTCAATTGGTACTAAGGGGCCCAAAGTGTGCCAAGAAAATATCCCCCACACCATTACACCACCACCACCAGCCTGAAGCGTTGATACAAGGCAGGATGGATCCATGCTTTCATGTTGTTGACGCCAAATTCTGACCCTACCATCCGAATGTCGCAGCAGAAATCGAGACTCATCAGACCAGGCAACGTTTTTCCAATCTTCTATTGTCCAATTTTGATGAGCCTGTGCGAATTGTAGCCTCAGTTTCCTGTTCCTAGCTGACAGGAGTGGCACCCGGTGTGGTCTTCTGCTGCTGTAGCCCATCTGCCTCAAGGTTCGACGTGTTGTGCGTTCAGAGATGCTCTTCTGCATACCTCGGTTGTAATGAGTGGTTATTTGAGTTACTGTTGCCTTTCTATCAGCTCGAACCAGTCTGGCCATTCTCCTCTGACCTCTGGCATCAACAAGGCATTTTTGCCCACAGAACTGCCGCTCACTGGATATTTTCTCTTTTTCGGACCATTCTCTGTAAACCCTAGAGATGGTTGTGCGTGAAAATCCCAGTAGATCAGCAGTTTGTGAAATGCTCAGACCAGCCCGTCTGGCACCAACAACCATGCCACGTTCAAAGTCACTTAAATCACCTTTCTTCCCCATTCTGATGCTCGGTTTAAACTGCAGCAGATCGACTTGACCATGTCTACATGCCTAAATGCATTGAGTTGCTGCCATGTGATTGGCTGATTAGAAATTTGCATTAATGAGCAGCTGGACAGGTGTGCCTAATAAAGTGGCCGGTGAGTGTAGTTGCATAACGACCGAAACCAGTTTCATATGCAAGTATGACGTGACCGTTAACTAGAGTTTCAGAGAGGATTTGCTTAAGGAAATAAAACGTGAATCGCAATAGTCAAGGCATGTAGAGATGAACACATGAATAATCGTTTCCATCTCAGCATGAGACGCATCAGCCTTAAGCCTCGCAATGTTTCTCCAACGATGAAAGCTGGAGCGGGTCATTATCTTGACATGGGAAATAAAGGACATGCTATGACCAAACACCACGGTTTCTAAGACTAGACCAGATAGAAGACTAAAGAGAATCCAAACTAAGGCCGATCTTCCAGTGGCGGCGGCAGAGTATTTTGTATTTTTGGCTAAATTACGGTGGGGCTAATCCATACAGTGGCGGGACTCAAACCAATGTCAGAAATTCAGTGCGGATACATACACAATAGAATAGCGCCCCCTCCCAACAGCTAGAAATACCACGCATTAGGCGACTATGGGTTAGATGGCTGCACGCTCCTTTTTTCACACGCAAAATTACATCGAGAGCAACACACGTGGACGGTCACTACTGCTACTGAGTTTACACAATACCATTCATGCTATTTCAACTCATTCATGTCGTCAGGCACACCCGTCCACTGCAGGCTGCGCGGCGGCAGCATTTAAAACAAGAACACAACACGTGGCGTATAGACACAAACAATGCGTCACATCAGCCTATCCGTAGTGCTGAACACCAACAGTAAACCACGTGTCACAGCGAAAGGCATGCATGCTGCGCGGCGGCAGCATTCAAAAAAGAAAATTGACACACACACACACACACAGAGAGAGAGAGGGAGCGAGAGAGAGACAGAGAACTAGATAACTGAGCACAACAGGTGGCCGCTGAGGCCACACTGTTGTGTTCAGTAATACAGTTAGCCTATATTACATTGAGTTCTATACCGCCAACCGCTAGAGGGCGCTGTATTCTTAGGGCACTAGTAACAGTAGGTTAGGTTGACTCTTTGAATGTTGTTGTTAGTTGCTGCTGAGAACCTGTCGGAGTATGTTGGAAGCTAACGGTCTGCCTTGCAATTCTCTTAGTAAAGTTATTAGGCTATACTTCATGTGGTTATTCTACCAAAGAATATAACGCACACAAAACGAGACATGGTCAGCACAGTTTCCAAATCGACCCCACTATTAAAAATATATCCAAACTTACCACTGGCGTTTCCAAAGGAGCAAAATCCGCCGGTTGTTGTGGTTTGCCGCTTACATATCAATGATGCGCTGGACGTCCGAAGCCTTCGTCCATGTTTGTTGATGGCCAACGGGGCCAGGTTGCTGTTTCGGGCATCACCGCTGCTGTTCCGTAGATAATTCTTGACGCGACGGAGGCAAGAGAAGCTGCGTTAGCACGGAGCGGAGGTCACAGGCAGAGTCAACGAAATGCAGATGAATCCGTGTAAATCCGTAGAAGTATCCTGGTAGGGTCGCATTAACGCGAGAAATTCTGCCGTGCCATTCACTACACGCCCCTGTGTTTTATTTCTTTCCAGCAGACGCTTAACCCGGTATAGCTCTGCGGTCAGGTTCTCCTCTGTCACTCCATAGAACCGGGCCATGGGCTGCAGACATTTCTTGTCTAGGAAAGACGCATGTTTGGGGCTGAGACTCCGGTTAGGACACCTCCGGCCTCGGTTGAGAAACGTCTTTTGATTTAATCCACAAGTCTCGTCAATTACGGCATAAAAACACTGCGTACGCAGCGCATCTGGGCCTGTAACAGGTGTGCACTCAATTGACCTTTCGCAAAGTACCGCCCCAGAACGGTGCTTGTCCAATCCTACCTTAGCAACGGTTTCTATGTGAGGGAGGTCCGTCAAGCTTTCAAACACACAGCAAAATGCTGAAACGGTGTGCATGTGGGATCTGCAAATCAGATACTAGATATCTGAAAAGTTTGGAGGGGGTGTAATTTTCTTTCCCTTACCGAAACCCAGAACGCAAGAAGCGCAATGTCGGATATGGATTGCGCAGTATAGCAGACCCCATGGCCAGCTTAATCCATCCAAAATCAACAAAATACCTGTTTGCTCCAAGCTAAGTTTGCTACTAGCTATTATTAATAGCTAATGTAACCGGTTATTTTCTTGCCCGGTGCGGGATTCGATATGAGATGTACTGCGCCACAAGGCGACATCACTAACCGCTCGGCTAAAGGATCAGACCTATTACCCAGGGGCTAACGTGTCTTGTTAGTAGTTTACACTAATACAGCTAACGCATTATTACTGTTACTTTTACCCACACAATAATTATTACCATTATCAACATATTGTAACGTGCATGGATAAGTAGACACGCTGGCCGCTGGCTCGCGGGTCTGACCCTTTAGTTGAGCGGTTAGCGATGCCTCCTGCGGTGCGGGCGACACGGGTTCGCTTCCCGGCCGCGGCAGCTCCTGTGGTTGCGTGGTCCCCCGAATTCGCTACATTGGTGTCAGAAGTGGGATGGAGCGACCGTAAGGCCATCGGAAGCGTAGGCGCCCTGAGGCGTGAAGGAGCTGATATGCTTAAGCGCGGGGACGCGCTTCCCGAAGGAGGGGGGTAGTGTAACGTGCATGGATAATTAGACACGTTGGTCCTTGACTAACGGGTCGGACCCTTTAGTCGACTGGTTAACGTTGTCGCTTGCGGTGCAGGAGATACGGGTTCGCGTCCCGGCTGTAGCGACGGTATCTCGGACTGCCCCCCGAATTCGCTACAATATCAACGTATTACTGACAAACAAAATAACATTATTAATGTACCTGATGAACGTAACCAGCTTAGTCTGTGGCCAGAGATACCTAATTTAATGATAGCTGGCCCACTAACATAACTTTGTTATGCTAGTCACAGGTTAGCCAGGTTCCACCTTTCATTTCAGAACATAAAGACCCGCGGGGAGGGTCGGCTGGGATAGTCACTGGCCAGTCTGACCTCCTCATATCCAGCCTATTTTAAACGTTTCTCCCCCTCTGTGAGCTCCAGGTGGGGACTGGCCGTTCGGAAAAGTCATCCCGCCCACGGAGGCATCTCGTTTGCCTTATTTTGTTGAAAACACCGGTTCTGGTCCAAAGGGAAAAAAAATCATGGGGCAGTTCCCCCGGCCCCAGGGCATGTCCCTGGCCACCCTGCGACCCCCAGGAGCCCATACAGAACCCAAGAAAAAGCCTGGATAAAAGAATGTCATGGGGAATCTTGGCCAAAATCAACACTATAATATGGTGATGTTGACAATGGATTATTAAAAATATACCAATAATAGCTGAAATATTTAACTTACCCTACAGCGCAAGAGTACAATTGGTCCACAATGTGTTTCAGAATTAGTTGATGGGGTTTCTCATTCTTTGATTGCGACTGGTAAGCTTTACACTCTATTACAGTTGCACCCGGCAGGCCAGAGTCCACGCAAGTCAGTTTTACCTTTAATATTCTGAATGTATCCCGCCACCGCATACTGTAGCCCCTTCTGCCTTTCACGGGATGATATTAAGGATGAATTACTCCAAAATACATCACTTGTTTTCTCTGGGAATGTGCTGATTTCTTCCTTCCTGTTTCGGGGTTTTCCGGCTACTTCCTGGATGGTTCTGAAAAGCTTGATGGGCATAGCAACAGTAACTGGGGTGGGGGGGCGGGACAGGTCAGTTGGGACCTCGACAACAAACTGTTGTAGACTTCGAGGAGGCTGTGCCTGTCTCCTTTCGGGTGCATCACTCTGGCTAACACCGGCTTTGGTGCACAGGTCCGTTGCTCTGTCCCGAATTTCCTTCCACGACTCCTCTGCGCGTTTGTCTGTCAATGTCGCTATGACCGAGTCCGCTAAGTCCATTGAGGAGGAAAGCTCAAGACTGGGAGATTAGAGTTGGACAGACATGAAATTAGTGACCCGGAAGAGATCCTCAAAAAGTGTGAGAAGCAAGACAAACTGTTCGTCAGTAAGTCCACTCACAGCTCTGGCCTCGGTTTTCCTCCGTGCTTTAGACTGAGACATGATATCCAGAAGTGTTGCCCGTACTGCAGGCAGTGATTTCCGGATAGCCACCAATGCTGCATATTGGCATGCCCCGCGTATTGGCAACCCATGCTTCATTGCTCTGATTGGTTGTAGCTCTTGTAGGTCTATCCAATACGCTATGAAAGTGCCTTGTCATCACATAATAACTACCTAGTAGTTTATCTGGCTTGTGAGCGCCAAATGAGAAATACAGTTGGATATTATCTGCATAGCAGTGATATGAGGTGCCATCAAAACTAACAATATTCCCACAAGGAAGCATAGTGTTGCGGGACAGCTCCCTGACAGATAGTGACAGACAGACAGTCTGACTAAAGTAACGCGAGACCCTGTTAGCCAATGAGAAGAGACTTAGGAATGCGTGCGTGCTGCCTATTGTTATCCATTGCACAGCACAGCGTGGGTTAGTTGTTATAGTGGTTTACAGACTGTCACACAGTGTTAGCTTAGCATAACGTGTTAGCGATCAGACGTAACATTCCTGACTCCTACACCTCGACTGAGCTGACGCTAGACAGTGACTAACCAGCGACGACCATAATAGAACCAGTAAGAGTGATTACCAGCCCCCAGAGAGAGATCAGAGTGTGCAGCCAGTGACAGTGCAAGTGTCTGCAGAGTGAGACCATCCCAGCCAGGCTAGCCAGCGTCCGTCATCGTCTGCAGACTGCAGGAGCAGTGCAAGGTGGGTTGCTAAACCCGTAGCCTAGCCCGGCTAATTAACGCCAGAGACTGTGTTGTCGCACCATAATTCCCAGCCTCCAACTACTTAATATAAGAACATCTAAACCCAGTCCCGCGACAAGTGGTGTTCAGAAGTGGTGAAATTGGATTGCATTCTGTCTCCATACAGAATAGCGGTGCTATTGCTATTTACGTTAGCGTCCTTGCTAACTAGCAACCGGCTAATTACATGCAGTAGCACTTTATCAAGGCCATCGTTGCATGTGATCTAGATGATGTTGGAACCTACTGAGGAGATCGAGCACGTGGAGCACGGTGCTGTAAGGGGGGGAGAGGATAGCGCTGTGGAAAGCGAAATGGAAAAGCAGATGTGTCGTCTAGCCCAAATGTTTGAGCGGTCCCTCCTTAACCAAGAAAAGCAGGAACAATCAATGGAGGAGGTGAAGTGCATGCTTAAAGGGGTACTTGTCGGGCGAGTTGTGCCACATCCCCAACCTCCCGCTGTGCAGCAATTGAGCACGGGACTCCACCCGCTCCCTAGTTCCCCGCAGCCATTCAATGGCTATCAGGAGGGCTTTGATAGTGGCCATGGAGCCAGTCATAGCATTACAACATTGGAGGTGCAGGACATGGAGTTAACTACTCCACTGGTCCCCCGTCCAGACGGACCGGATGTGAGACCCCGTGAATATACTTTGCCCCCGGGAATGGAGAATGTCGGCCCAGTAGCGGATGGCCGCAACAGAAGTCACCATCCCAAACCCCTTGTCACCAGTACTCCAGCGGAGCGGGGTGGTAGCAGCGCCAGAGCCCGGAACGCATTTCCGGAAGGGAGTCACCATTTCCTGAGCACGCCCAGCCGGGGTGACGCGGCGCCGCCTACTGGTGGTACCGGAGGGCCGCCATCCGTCATAACAAATAGTCCAGTGGTAGGGAACGGTCGGGACCGGAGTAGTAGCTACAGGAGAGAAGTAGGACACGAAAGTGAAGTGAAGCTGCTAGCTACCTACGATGGGAAGGGCGACTGGGACTCCTTTATTGGCCCGTTTGAGAGGATGGCCCGGAAGCGGAATTGGAGCAAGGAAGTCTGCCTGGACATGCTCTACCTGCGACTGCGAGAAGGCGCTATGTCATTCGTTATGGCGCAACCGACTCCTATCAACGAGGACCACGACAAGCTGGTGGAGCAGCTACGGCGCCGTTTCGGACGAGAAATACCCGAAAGTACTGCCCGCCGTAAACTGAGCGAGGTTCGGCAGGGGAAGGAGACTAGCCTGTCTGAATTTGGAGAGGAAGTACGGAAGCTGGTTACGCTAGCCTATCCAGGGGTCGACGTCGGACTGCAGGAGGAGTTCGCGGCCGAGGCGTTCCTGCGAGGCCTGCGCAACCAAAACATCGCCTACGAAGTCCTGGGGTCCGAACCTAAGACCCTGGCAGACGCCCTCAAGAAGGTAGAAGCCCGAGAATACGACTATCGAGCAACGCTTGGAAGGGAGAGCGAAGCTACGGGGCGGATTCGCCGAGTGTCATGGGATGATGAGCGTAAAGGGGGAGCGCCAAACCCGACATCGACGGCCACCGGCGCGACGCAGTCCGACCTAAATGCTGACATCAAGGAGTTGAAAGCCGAGGTAGCGGCGCTGCTGCAGGAAATGCGGCGTTCCTGGAAACCGTCCCCCCCGCAGCTGACATCCGACACAGCCGAACAGAAGAAGGAGGAACGGGGCAGAACTCTAGAGCGGCCGGCGAGCAGCACTAATGGGCAGCGGCGTTACCAATCACCGAGTCCGGGCGCCACCCCTAGAGGCTCCTGTTACCAGTGTGGAGGCCAGGGCCACTTCAAACGAGACTGCACCTCCCGCTCACCGAGCCCTCACGTCAAGGAAAAGGCCGATAGCCAGCCAGCACCCCGCATAAACCGAGCAGCAGGAGATGGTCCTAGTCTGGTAGTGCCCATCACGGTCAACAAACTGGAACTCAAGTGCGTTGTGGACACCGGCGCGGAGGCGACCGTCATGTCTGAAGACACCTTCCGTCAGCTGGAGCTAGCTGGTCAGCCAAGTGTGGGGACTGCCGTCCTGAGGAACGCGGAGGAGGGGAAAGAAATGACCGAGACTCCGAAGTATAGAGTCACCATCCGCTTGGGCCGTAAGATCAAGGACTGGGACGTCTACGTCGCACCCATCCGCGACCCCTTTCTCCTGGGTCTGGACTTTATGCTAGCCGCCAGAGTCACAGTTTCGGTCGGAGGATAAGTACACGTCGATGGAGAACCGATCGGCACTGTCGTCATAGGCAGGTCGCTAGGAGAGTACACGGTTTCCAGAGTACTGCTGGAGTGCCCCTCGACTTTACCAGCGGAGAGCGAACGCGACGTGTGGGGTCTAGTGGAAGGCCCAAAGCCAGGAATTTCTGCCGTCCTGGAGCCCACTGGCCTTGCAGAAGGAGTCTCTTCAGGCAGTGTAGTAGTCGACGTTGCCAAGAGAGTCCCTGTGCGACTATGCAACTTGTCGCCCCGCGAAGTGACCCTAAGGAGAGGTGTTTGCTTGGGCGTGTTGGTTGAGGCAGAGGAAACCCCGTCCCTAGAGCCGAACCCCACGAACCCGGCGGAGAAGGAACAAGTGTCAGTGCGACGGCTGGAGTCCGCAACAGCCTTGGATCTACCAGACCATCTGTCATCCCTGTATGCAGCCGCCAGTAAGGAGCTCGAAGAGGGGCAGCAGAGAGCCCTACTGCAGCTTCTGGTCAAGCACAAGGAGGTCTTTGCAGCAGCAAACGACGACCTGGGCTGTTTTGATGCTGTCCAGCACCGCATCGACACCGGAGAGGGACGCCCAGTACGCCAGGCAGCCCGCCGCACACCGCTGGGGTTCCAGCAAGAGGAGGAACAGCACCTCCAGGAAATGCTGAAGGCTGGAGTGATAACGCCATCGACGTCTGAGTGGGCTTCACCTGTGGTCCTGGTGAGGAAGAAAGATGGAGGCGTTCGATGGTGTATCGACTACCGAAGACTCAATGAACTGACGCTGAAGGACGCGTACCCGCTTCCAAGGATTGAAGAGTGTCTGGACACCCTGGAAGGCGCAACCGTGTTCTCCACGTTAGACATGCAGAGTGGATACTGGCAAATTGGAGTCCATCCTGCTGACCGATGCAAGACGGCCTTCATTACTCGCTATGGCCTGTACGAGTACGCCCGAATGCCTTTCGGACTCTGCAACGCGCCAGGCACCTTCCAGAGGGCCATGGAGGTTGTCCTGCGCGGGTTGCAGTGGAAGAGCCTCCTCGTGTACCTAGATGACGTCATCGTCATTGGCCGCAGTGTTGAAGATGGGTTGAAGAACCTGGCCATCGTCCTCGAGCGGGTCCAAGCCAGCGGGCTCAAGCTCAAGCCCTCAAAGTGTCATCTCCTGCGCAGCGAAGTGCTTTTCCTGGGCCACATAGTGAGCGGACAGGGGATCGCTCCCAACCCCGAGCTGGTGAAGGCAGTGGAAGACTGGAGTCCACCCTCCAACATCACGGAGCTCCAGGCCTTTCTTGGGCTGTGCAACTACTACCGACGCTTCGTCCGCAACTTCTCTCTCATCTGCAACCCGCTGTACGAGCTTCAGAGTAAAGGAACACAGTTCCACTGGACCGATCGCCAGCAGGAGGCGTTCGAGGAGATGAAGAAGAGACTCACATCCACTCCGGTGCTAGCCTACCCCACCAAAGATGGCGAGTTCATCCTCGACACTGACGCCTCAAACACCTGTATAGGCGCGTTGCTCTCGCAGGTCCAAGAGGGGGAGGAAAGGGTTGTCTCCTATGCCAGCGCCCACCTCCAAAAAGTCCAACAACGGTACTGCGTAACTCGCCGGGAGTTGCTGGCCGTAGTCCGGTTCGCCAGACAGTTCCGGCACTACCTGCTCGGACGGCACTTCACCTTGAGAACTGATCACAACAGCCTGACCTGGCTCTTCCGCTTTAAAAGTCCCGAAGGCCAGCTAGCAAGGTGGATTGAGGAGCTTAGCCAGTTCCACTTCAAAATAGAGCATCGAGCAGGAGTCAAGCATGGCAACGCGGATGCACTTTCAAGGGCGCCAGCGCCAACTTGTGACTGCTACCGGGCAGGAGAAAGCCCCGACTCACTGCCCTGCCAAGGCTGCCCGTACTGCCGACGTGAACACCAGAGATGGGCAAGGTTCGACGAGGATGTCGACGACGTGGTCCCCCTGGCGATCCGTAGGACGACGAGGACCCCGGCGACTACGGATCCGGCGTCAAGACCTTCGACACCCGACCAGAACCCGGTGGACACTGCCGAGCCACCAGTGGACGAGAACTCAAACACTGGGATCCAGTCATCGCCACCCACTGTTAACTGGCTGCCCCAGTATACCGAGAAGGAGCTGGCAGAGTACCAGCGCAGTGACCCTTTGCTGAGGAAGCTTCACGCCTGGAAGGATGGAGGCCAGCTACCGTCTCAAGATGAAGTAGCCCTGGAGGGTCCGGCCGTGCGCAAGTTCTGGTTGTGCTGGGACCATGTGGAACGCCGTGGAGACGTTCTCTATTACCGCTGGGATGAGGGAACCGGCCAAGTCCCTGTCTACCGCCTGATAGTTCCAGCAGCCCTCCAACAAGAAGTCCTGCGTTCTTGCCACTGCCCTCCGCAGTCAGGCCACCTGGGAAGAGAAAAGACGTGCCACCGAGTCAAGCGGGAGTTCTTCTGGGTGGGACTGGCGGACAGCGTCCAACAATTTGTCCGCCGGTGCCCACAGTGCCAAGCCTGCAAGTCTTCCGGGAGGGTCGGCAGAGCTCAGATGCAACTGTTCCAGGCCGGTGCTCCCATGGACAGGGTCCACATAGATGTCGTCGGGCCGTTCCCTATCTCGGCATCCGGGAACAAGTACGTCCTTGTCATGGTGGACCAGTTCACCCGGTGGGTGGAGGTCGCAGCTATCCCTGAACAAACCGCGGAAGTGACTGCGACGAAGCTTCTACAGGAGTTCATCCCCCGGTTCGGGTCGCCCCTAGAAATCCACACAGATCAGGGACGCAACTTTGAAAGCAGCCTGTTCCGTGACCTCTGTGAGCTTCTCCAAATAGCCAAAACCAGAACGACTCCTTACCATCCTGCGTCGAATGGCCAAGTTGAGAGGTTTAATCGGACGCTTCTCCAAATGATCCGCTGCTACGTAGAGAAAAACCAGCGTGAGTGGGACAAGAACCTCCACCTCCTCGCCAGCGCATACCGCAGCTCACCCCATGCCCTTACAGGGTATACGCCGAACCGGATGATGCTTGGCCGTGAAGTCCACCAGCCCCAAGGACTCACTCTACGGGTGCAGGAGGCCAACGCCCATCGTAGTCCCCCAGCCGAATATGTTGCTGACCTGGAAGCCAACATGCTAGACATCCACGAACTGGCACGTGAGCGTCTCCGTACATCTCAACTCCGGAGCAAGAAAGACCACGATCTGCGGGCCCGTCAACGCACATTCCACCCCGGAGATCTGGTGTATGTCAGGGACGACGCGCGAAAGAAGGGCCAATCGCCAAAGTTGAAGCCACGGTGGAGAGGCCCGGCACTCATAACAGAGAAGATGGGAAACGTCCTGTACCGTGTCCAAGAGGGCAGGAAGGAGAGAGTCCTCCACCATGACCGACTGTTGCCCTACCTCGCCGAGGAAGTACCCATCTGGATTAAGCGGAGGCGGCACGCACTGCTGCAGATTCCGGCGTCAGGAGAGAACCTGCCGAGTACACCAGGAGAAGACCTCGAGGATCCGGAAACAGAGGCAGCGGACGACAAAGAGATTGAGCGACAGGAGGATATCGGTGGACTGGCGGAGGATCAGGGGTTCGAGAGCGATGACGACCTCGACCTACGTCTGGAAGACGTGTTCCCCGATGAGGAAGATGACACATCGGGCCCCCCCACGGAAGCCCCACGAAAGCCCCATGAAAGCCCCACGAAAGCCCCACGAAAGCCCCATGAAAGCCCCACGAGCGCCCAGGTGTCTCCCTCCTTGTCTCCGCCCTTGGCTGCCAGCAGTTCTCCAGGGGAGCCGACCACTACTCGACGCCGAGAGGCCGCAGCCCGTGTTCCAGGCGGGCAGTCTTCCGCCCCTGACCCAGAGGGAGCCGAAGCAGACGTTGCTGAGCCCCTGCCCCTCCCCACCACTAGACGGGGCAGACCAGTCCGGCCGCCTGCCTGGCTCCGGGACTCTGTTCGAGACTGATCTTGATGGACGTGACTAGTTGACTTAGGGGGTTACTAGGCTAGTCACAGGAGTCCTACTTTAATAGTGACCACCCAACCAGTTTATTTTGACGCCCTTAGTTCCGGGCCTAGTTGTGTGCCGGGTGTTTTGTCCTGGGTGTAATTCCGACTCTAGTTCCCAGAGTTATTTTATCTTTATGTTGAAGGGACTCAACAATCTAAAGGGGGGGTAGTGTTGCGGGACAGCTCCCTGACAGATAGTGACAGACAGACAGTCTGACTAAAGTAACGCGAGACCCTGTTAGCCAATGAGAAGAGACTTAGGAATGCGTGCGTGCTGCCTATTGTTATCCATTGCACAGCACAGCGTGGGTTAGTTGTTATAGTGGTTTACAGACTGTCACACAGTGTTAGCTTAGCATAACGTGTTAGCGATCAGACGTAACATTCCTGACTCCTACACCTCGACTGAGCTGACGCTAGACAGTGACTAACCAGCGACGACCATAATAGAACCAGTAAGAGTGATTACCAGCCCCCAGAGAGAGATCAGAGTGTGCAGCCAGTGACAGTGCGAGTGTCTGCAGAGTGAGACCATCCCAGCCAGGCTAGCCAGCGTCCGTCATCGTCTGCAGACTGCAGGAGCAGTGCAAGGTGGGTTGCTAAACCCGTAGCCTAGCCCGGCTAATTAACGCCAGAGACTGTGTTGTCGCACCATAATTCCCAGCCTCCAACTACTTAATATAAGAACATCTAAACCCAGTCCCGCGACAATATATAGGGCAAATAAAATGGGACCAAGGACCGAACCTTGTGGCAAACCACAGTACAGGGCAGAAGAAGCAGACACAAACTGACATACAGACACAGGAAAAACTCCTATCTGACAGATAAGAGAAGAACTACTCAAGGGCACTCACTTCCAGGGATGCCCATCGACTGCCTGGGCCAATCAGTCACAATGCTCAGTGGTCAACTTTATCGAAGGCTGCCCTGAGATCGAGCAGCAGTAGAACAGAGCATTGGCCTGCATCAGCAGATAACACAATATCATTAGAGACTAAGCAGAGCAATTTCAGTGGAATGCTTTTTGCAAAAACCAGACTGAAATTTGTGAAGTATGTTATGGGCATCTTTTCTGATGTGAAAGGCAGCTTGTAAATAGACCCATAATTTTTCAGCAGTGATGGATCAAGGTTTTTTTTGTTTTGTTTTTTTAAGCAGAGGCTGAACAATAGCATGTTTAAAATAACATGGGACCAGACCTGATTTAAGTGAACAATTTACAATTGAAAGCACATAATTACCAATACACCCAAGGGCATTAAAACAAGGATGGCAAAATATCTAGGGGGCTTGATGAAGGTTTCATATTGCCCACAATATCAGTGAGGTCAGTGAAAGAGATCCATGAAAAGGAATCCATTAGAGAAGGGCAAGATGGAGATCTATTCAAATGTAGAATGCTGATAAAGCTAGATGGGAGATGATACAAGGGTACTACGCAGTGGTGTTTTCTGGAGGTGACAAAAGCAATAATATATGAGGCAGGTTAGCATCAGGGAGAGAAAATTATGATCTGATACAGGCATTGCTTTTCAAGTGAAAAAAATAGTTTTTACTGTGTGGTTGAAATGGTGTTAAAGTGATGAGGTGGAATCAAATTCTACCATGAGGTTCTGGACAGGAAGTCAAGTCAATTTTATTTGTGTAGCCCAATATTACAAATGACAAATTTGCCTCAGGGGGCTTTACAGCAACACAACATTCTGTCCTTAGACCCTCATATCAGACAAGGAACAACTCCCTAAAAAAAACCCCAACTCTTTATCATGGAGAAAAAATAGGAAGAAACAGAGAAGGGATCTCTCTCCCAAGATGGACAATGTGCAATGGATGTTGTGTTTACACAATTTACAGAATACAACATTGAAAGAGGATAACAGAATTATAATGGAATTATAAAATGGAATTATAAAATATACGAAGAATATGATTAGCAGGATGCCGTGTCCAGACACCACCAGAACAGCCCAGGACCCAAGCCACGTGACCAGCATAACCATGTAGAAAAAAAATTAGTCACACATCTGAGTGTGTGAAGGATATAACATTGAAACAGGGTAACAAAAATATATGGATTTATAAAATATGTAAAAAGAAAATGTGATGAGAGGGATGACAAGCAGTGTCCAGGTGGCAACTACCATCACCATGGAGACCTGCAAGGAGGACAGACTGCACATGGAGATTCACATCACACCATTCACATACATAGAAGAAGAGAAAGGAGAAGACATCATTCAGAGAGAGAGAAAATACATGTGAGAGAAGAGAACAGGTTGCAAGAGAAAAGTAGAAGGCCAAGAAATGAGCCCTGAGGTATGCGATATTTAACGTCACAGAATGTTGATGTAATATTACTAAAGCAGACACCATGTGTTCTTCCAGATAAGTAGCACTTAAGCCAAGAGAGAGCTAAACCAGACACAACAATATTACAATTTAATCTGTCTAATAGTATACAGTGATCAATGGTGTCAAAGGCTGCACCGAGGTCCAGTAGTAGAAGCACAGAAGTGGAATCAGAGTCGATAGCCAGTAAAAGATTGTTCACCACTCTGGTCAGAGCAGGTTCAGGTGAGTGACAGGCCCTGGTAGCTGATTGAAAAGGTTCATATAGATGGTTTTCTTCTATATGGGTCGAAAGTTGTTGATACACAACTCTCTCTAGTACTTTGGAAAAGAATGGAAGATTACAGACTGGTCGATAGTTATCAAGAGACCCTGGATCGAGGTGCTTTTTTTCACATAGAGGTTTAACCACAGCTGTATTAAAACTGGTGGGAACAGTGCCACTAGTAAGTGATGAATTAACAACGTCTAGCATTGTAGGTCACAGGAAAGGCCAGAGGTCTTTAAAAAGTTTTTCTGGTAAAGGGTCAAGTAGTCAAGTAGTTGGTTTAGAAGCTGACACAAGCTTAGTTAAAGTATCAAGAGAGACAGTCTCAAAAGCTGTAATAACAGAGACTATCAGTGACTCGTTGTATAGATATAACAGCAGAGGAGCCATCAATTTCCACAATGTAGTGTGACTGATGTAAATTATGAGATCTGGTGCCAATTAGAAAAAAATAAGTTTTATTGCAGTTGAATTTCAAGTTGACAGCAGTCACCCAAGACTTGATTTCTTGAACAGGGATAGGGGAGTGAGATGTGGAGGGCAGATGTTGTGACATAGATTTGGGTATTTTCAGCGTAACGATGAAATGCGAGGCCAATACAATGGATGATATTACCGGGTGGTAGCAAGTAAATGATGAAGAGAAGTAGTCCAGGTACAGAACCGTTGGGAATACCTTGAGTGACAAGGGGCAATGTAAAAATTGTAAGCGCCAAATGTCTGTCATCAGGTAAGATTTGATCCACGGGAAGGCAGTACCATTAACACTCACAGTATCAAAAGCAGAACTCGGGTCCAAGAGGACCAGAACACTTGCTGCTTCAGAATTCATGGCTAATAACAAGGTTGAGAAAGTCAAGATATAAAAAGGTAAGCCATCGGTGCTGAATTCAGTAATATGCAAAAATGTAGTGGAACAGCCCAGAATAGTGATAAAGTCACTACATCTGTCTATAAAGAAATATTCTTTTGCAGGGTCAAGTGGATGTGGATATTTTTTTACAAAACAGGTCTTTGCAAATGAAAGCAGTCTGCTGGCAGTTACTAAGGGTGATCTCTGCCAGTTGGGTTCAAGGGAGGCAGCTCTGTAGATTAGCAATGCCCACCCACACTGAAGTTGGTAACAATGATTTGTCAAGCTCCCATCTATGAGGTTAGAATAATGCTCATAAATGAAAACCACCATAAGCTAGGCCTGCTACCCAGCAACAATTCTTGGTCACCCCTTGATTTCCTTGTCAGTCAGCTGTTCTGCAGAAACTTGCGACCACAGTGAAAAAAAAAAGAAGCATACTTGCATGGTATCCAAGTAGACTAAAGTACATTCGTCGAGTGTGGAGGTTTGCTCTAAATGTTCACGTTTCCTGTAAGTCAATTTTGCCAACTCTGAGGTTCAACATGAACACCTCCATTCCCCATCTAGCTAATTGTTTTATTTTCCCACGCAGCCAGCATGAAAGCCAGCACAGACATTTGTCTTTTTCATGTGGTAGCAATAACCACATTACTCTATGTGCCTCTGAAACTGCTGTAACAGTGTTGTCTAACAACCTGTCATTTAAAGAATGTTGTGAGATTTGGATTTGCAGTGTCAGTGCAGTCTCTGCCTGTTTACAGTGACTCTACTAGGGCGCCCTACCTACACTAATACATCATATGAGTTAAGGTTTGAATTCTAAAGGTGAATATCCGGATTCAGTACAAGGGTTCCAACAGGAGGGGGGTAACCTGGGCCTTGGAGCCAGTTGGAATGATCACCACTGACCCCCCCCCAACCCCCCCCCCCCACACACACACACACACAGGCAACCACCTATTTCAGAAACTCCTCTCAGGAAAAAAAAAAAAAGGTTTTATTCTTTAAGAGCCAGCTCCACACATCACCCGGACAGTTTCTTGCCAAAGCAATCTCTCTGCTCAACAAGCCCCCAGGTCCAACAGTCCATGATACCCTCTCCTCACCACACACACACACACACACACACACACACACACACACACACACACACACACACACACACACACACACACACACACACACACACACACACACACACACATACACACACACACACACACACACACCACCACCACCACCACCACCACCATCATCATAATCATCAACGGCGGTCAGTCAAGTATGACTGTCCACCCTCTGGGTCGCTCTGGGTCCTCATGTGGGTGTAGAGGTCAATCCTGGAGCCACATACTGGGAGGACACCTGCGCGTGACAGCTTTTTAAGGGGAGTGGCTGATGCACCTGCAGCCACCACAGGGTCTTTGGCAGGGGGTGGCCCGAGTCCAATGGCATGGAGAACCAAGACGATTGTGGACCACCCTCTGTTGAAGCCTTCATCCGCCTTCACTGCTGTTGTGACTTGGAGACATCTTCCGCCAGTTCCACCGTTGAGGTCTTTGTTGGATCTTTGTTGGATCACGCTTCATCTGGAACCTCGCCCTTGACCTGTCCACCTTGGGTGACTCTACCAGGAGCCAAGCTCCGGATGGCATAGCTCTTGGGATCATTGGTACACACAAGCTTCTCCACCACGCAAGGTGGTGATCCAGGAGAAGATACACATTCACACTCACACACTCACACACACGCTCCCACTACTCCCCTGGCACTCATGTTCTTCACCCTGTTTGGGTAGGATACAGTCAAAGACTACTCTTTCTATACTCTTTATACTCTTTCATATTGATGCTTTTGTCACTTCAACCCCTAAAATATCCCAGTGTTCTATCGATCGATCCTTTTTTGCCAGTCAGTCATGATTTTATGTTCTCATTCGTGGTGTTATGTTCCCATAAGTAATTTTATGTTCTTGTGCTGACTGTCATGTCAAATACCTGTGCACCAAGTACATTTGGCAAATAAAGAAATTCTGTCTCAGATTCATATTTTTGTAGATGCCACAGCATGTTATTCTTGCAGAGGCTACATTTTGTAAGACTGGACTACAGTAACACTTCCGCAGGACTGATAGGTACCGCTACTTAATCATGAATCCAGGTTTTCTTATATTTCATCGACTAGTGAATTCTGTTTGTGCAGGAGGAAATCCCCAAGCCATTTCCAACAGCAAGTTCAGTTGGCCACTTGGCTGATGACAATGCACTCAAGCTGCATATCACATAAAGATGTGGATAATTTCTCAGTGTTTCCATTTATGGAAATTATTAAAAGGTCTTTCTCTAAGGAGGACTTGTGGTTGCCACACTCCGAGTGGTTACAAAACTGGGGGGGTCAGGAGAAACCTCTAACTTCCTGCCTTTCAGACTCAACCTAGCCTTCATTCTGCTTTGCAGAAAGACAAGGATGGTTTGTACCCTTAAAAAAGGACAAAGAAAGGGTGTTGTAGTGGCATTCCATCTGCATGTCAAATTAAGCCACTGATGAGATGTAGGCACAGCAACCTCAGTCTGACGTAAATGACAGGAGATGTAATCCGGTTTAAAAATGTTTACTGAAAAAGGTTTCAATTGCATTGTGTCACACGATCGAAAAACTACGTGCTCCCGTGCCAGACGCAGATCTCTGCATGACTCTACTACTGCACATGACGTCACTCACTATTAACGGCAGCATCAACATCCAATATGCATGCATTTGTTTCCATACATCACCTTTGTCTTAAACAGTGACTAGAAATTATAACTATGAACTTTGCAGGATATTTAAATTACCTTATATTGTGGCTCTTACAAGTGTTGACCCCAATTGAACCCTGTACTTATACACAAATATAATGTGTTTGGTTGTGAGTGTGTTGGTGTGTGAAATAGAGAGAAGAATGTGAAATAAGAGAGTTGTTCTGCAAAAATTAATGTTGTGCACTATGGTCATTGCTGTCTCAAATGCTTTGATGCAGCATGCACCCACACAGACTAGAGGAGATGAATGGAAAGATGGATGAATACACAGAGCATTAACAACTTACACTTGTCACATTTACATGGGTGGAACTTATGGGCTATGAGTGTCTTGAGCGCTGTGGCTTCCTCCTTTTTTTTTAAAGACAGGCTGCAAATCTTAGATAGAAGCACACACCTCCTGCATGCAGAGGCTACACACACCTTTAGACCTTT
Organism: Lampris incognitus; assembly: GCF_029633865.1. Lineage (NCBI taxonomy): Eukaryota > Metazoa > Chordata > Actinopteri > Lampriformes > Lampridae > Lampris > Lampris incognitus. The sequence continues at coordinate 99,871,376 of NC_079213.1, read as the reverse complement.
AGTCTCAGATCTGCACCATGAGCTATGACCAGAGCTATCCGTTTCCACAAGTTTTTTTGGTGGACAGCAGTGGAGGTCCTCAGCACTCTGTCCAGACTCCGCATCTGATACCCTGTTGGTCCTCACCCCCTGCCCAGGGAAGAGTAAGGAGCCGGGGAAAGGATCAGGGCTGTATGGGCATCAGATATGGTCTGTTGACGGTTCTTCTGTTCCTGTTACTGCTGGTGTTTGCAGCCCTGGGGCTTGGAGCCCACCAGATTTACAAATTGCATATTGAAGTGGCTAAAATAAAACAGGTAAGGAGATGAATGTGTATATTAATAGAGATAAGAGGCAAATGATCGATATTTTAGAAATTCAGTGCACCTTATATGCAAGTGAATAAGAATTTTGATAGTGAACGAGAACTTATGCATCAAGTGGTTTTGAGGTTGAAGAACAGATGGATGTTTACAGAGCCAGAGAGATTTTTGGTTGAGAAATTTTAGGCACTAAGATAAGTTTGCATCAAATTTTTGGTGATAGTCATTTTCATAGATGTAAACATGTTTCAATTATTAGTTGCTGAAATCGCCCTTTTATAAGTTGTAAACACATTTAAATGTACATGTTCCCATATTAAGTGACAAATGGATCAAAAAATGCAAAAATCATCAATCGCCCATAATCTTCCTGACCACTGGAAAAAGTGTGGGAGGGGAGTGGGAGTGTGAATGATGTGGTTGGAATATCTGCAGAGGCTTCAAATTTGTATAATCAATGTTCTTATTGAAATTTTGGAACTTTTGCTCTGACATTTCAAGACAACAAGCCAAGCCCACAATCGTTTTAATCGTGGTCACCAGTCAAGTGAGCAGGATACCCCCAAAATGTCGAACTCACGTGGGTAGAGAAACTTTGATTGGCTGACTGATCGTAACACAGCATCTCACACACTACACCCAGACACAGAGTGTACCGAAAATATCCCTGAAACCAAGAGTAAATCAGAATGAAAAGACGGAAGGTTTTGAAGAAGTGTTTGCATGTGATGTGGTATCGACATGTTCTCTTTCATCTCTCAGAAAATCCACGAAGAGAATGAGTTTAATGAGGGAATGAGTGTGCCCAGAGACTCGCCAGAGAAGCAAATTGGTAGGTTTCCCCTTACAGTTCTCTCTGTCACTGCACACGTTTGTTGGTAAATAAAGGAGGGAAGAGAATGGCTAACAGAATGATGGGACTATGACTCTTTCCCGGTACTGTCTTTCTGCAACTGTAGGTTTCCAACGATCTGAGATGGATGAAGAAAAAAAAGACAGCAGACATGCAGCACATGTCATAGGTAAGAATAGGATTCCCTACTCTTCTCTTCTCTTCTCTTCTCTTCTCTTCTCTTCTCTTCTCTTCTCTTCTCTTCTCTTCTCTTCTCTTCTCTTCTCTTCTCTTCTCTTCTCTTCTCTTCTCTTCTCTTCTCTTCTCTTCTCTTCTCTTCTCTTCCCTCTTCTTTTCTCTTCTCTCCCCTCCCCTCCCCTCTTCTTCTCTTCTCTCCTCTCCCCTCCCCTCTTCTTCTCTTCTCTTCTCTCCTCTCCTCTCCTCTCCCTTCCCCTCTTCTCCTCCTCTCCTCTCTTCTCTTTTCTTTTCTTCTCTTCTCTCCTCTCCTCCTCTCCTCTTCTCTTCTCTGCTCTGCTCTGCTCTGCTCTCCTCTCCTCTCCTCTCCCCTCCCCTCTCCTCTCCTCTCCTCTCCCCTCCCCTCTTCTGTCCTCTCCTCTCCTTCTCTTCTCTCCTTTCCCCACCCCTTCTTCTCTCCTCTCCTCTGCCTTTCCCTATTCTTCTCTCTTCTCTTCTCTTCTTCTCTTCTTTTCTCTTCTCTTCTCTCCTCCCCTCTTCTTCTCTTCTCTCCTCTCCCCTCTTCTTTTCTCTTCTCTTCTCTTCTCTTCTTTCCTCTCCTCTCCTCTCCCCTCCCCTCTTCTTTCTCTTCTCTTCTCTCATTTCCTCTCATCTCCTCTCCTTTCTTCTCTTCTCTCCTCTCCTCTCCTCTCCTCTCCTCTCCTCTCCTCTCCTCTCCTCTCCTCTCCTCTCCTCTCCTCTCCTCTCCTCTCCTCTTCTATACATGCTATGTCATATTTCATCTTGTCCTCCATCCATCAGGCCCAACTCAAGATGTACACCGTAATGGTCTGCGGTGGGAGCCACGGGCAGGCCGTGCTTTCACAGAGGGCGAAGTGGTTTACCGGGCTGAGGATGGGTCTCTGCAGGTCAACCATACAGGACTCTACCACATTTATTCACGAGTGGAGCTCCACTTGAAGGAATGTTCCGCTTCAAACCCAATTTTCCATTCTGTGTATGTGAGAAGAGTTGGCCATCATGCACCCTTGACCCTGATGGAGGGCAACAGAGTTTCCCCCTGCATCACTAGAAAGGG